>NC_056459.1:13330697-13630697 GCF_018296145.1 Oncorhynchus tshawytscha
AAACTAAACCTACAGATGTCACTTCTCTACAGTATAGGACTGAAACCAGAAAACTAAACCTACAGATGTCACTTCTCTACAGTATAGGACTGAAACCAGAAAACTAAACCTACAGATGTCACTTCTCTACAGTATAGGACTGAAACCAGAAAACTAAACCTACAGATGTCACTTCTCTACAGTATAGGACTGAAACCAGAAAACTAAACCTACAGACGTCACTTCTCTACAGTATAGGACTGAAACCAGAAAACTAAACCTAACCCAGCTGTCTGTACTGTAGAGAAGCTCCGTACTAATCTAGGCTGGCACTGGTCCACCTCCGGACGTGCCTAGCTGTGATGAAGACGCTTTGTCATGGTAGCGTCAGGGTAACGTCAGGATAACACCTCACTAACAGCCACTGTCTCCACTGGAACCTGCCCTGGACTCAGTCACAGCACTCAATACTGCCTCGATAGCTAATAGCACATATTTCCACAGCACCTTGTTCTGCCTGTGCTGAATGATCCAGACCAGCAGATGGTGAAATGGAGCCTGGGGGATTCTGTCCAGGACCCACACAGTTATATGACAATCCAGGACCAGGACAGATCCAGGGATGGAAGGCTAGAGGGCTGGGGCTGGGGCTGGGAGGAGTGGTGCTCTGGGGTCTGGGTTGACTTACTTTGTGCTGCTGCTGCTAATGTGAACCAGACCTGCCTCATCCGTCTTCAACCGCTGACACCTCGTAACACTGGAGGGTTTCAGGTGGAGGGGGTGTGAGGGAGGTGTGTGTGTGTGGGGGGTAAAGAGTGGGATGGGGTGTGTGTGGGAGGAAGGAGTGAGGAGAGGGGAGTGAAGGGGTGAGGGGCGAGTCCATATGTTTCTGCAGGAGACAGGGGTGAAGGAGGAGAGGAGAGCTGAGTCGGCAGGCTCTCCTCTTCCTGGGCTGGTCTAAACCTGGTGCCATATCAAATCAAGTGTAGACCATGAGATGCTTACTTACAAGCCCTTAATTAACCAACAGTGCAGTTCAAGAAGAGTTTAAAAAATAAACGAAAGTAAAAAATAATAAAAAGTAACACAATAACAACAATAACGAGGCTATATACAGGAGATACCGGTACCAAGTCAGTGTGCGGGGGTACAGGTTAGAGGTCATTTATACATGTAGGTAGGGGTGAAGTGACTATGCATAGACAATAAAAAGCGAGTAGCAGCAGTATACAAAACAAATGGAGGGGGGGGGTCAATGTAATAGTCCAGTAGCCATTTGATTCATTGTTCAGCAGTCTTGTGGCTTGGGGGTAGAAGCTGTTAAGGAGCCTTTTGGTCCTAGACTTGGCGCTCCAGGTACCGCTTGCTGTGCAGTAGCAGAGAAAACAGTCTATAAGTTGGGTGACTGGAGTCTCTGACAATTTTATGGGCTTTCCTCTGACACCGCCTAGTATATAGGTCCTGAAACTCTCGACCCGCTCCACTACAGCCCCATTGATGTTAATGGGGGCCTGTTCGGCCCGCTTTTTCCTGTAGTACACGATCAGCTCCTTTGTCTTGCTCACATTGAGGGAGAGGTTGTTGTCCTGGCACCACGCTGCCAGTTCTCTGACCTCCTCCTTATCGTTCTCGGTGATCAGGCCTACCACTGTTATGTAATCAGCAAACTTAATGATGTTGTTGGAGTTTGGCCACGCAGTCGTGGGTGAACATGGAGTACAGGATGGGATCAGCGTGGCAGATGTGTTGTTTACCTACCCTCACCACCTGGGGGCTGCCCGTCAGGAAGTCCAGGATCCAGTTGCAGAGGGAGGTGTTTAGTCCCAGGGTCCTTAGCTTAGTGATGAGCTTTGTGGGCACTATATTGTTGAACGTGGAGCTGTAGTCAATGAACAGCATTCTCTCATAGGTGTTCCTTTTGTCCAGGTGAGAAAGGGCAGTGTGGAGTGCGAGTGAGATTGTGTCATCTGTGGATCTGTTGGAGCGGTATGCAAATTGGAGTGGGTCTAGGGTATCAAGGAGGATGCTGTTGATGTGAGCCATGACCAGCCTTTCAAAGCACTTCATGGCTACTGACGTGAGTGCTACGTGGTGGTAATCGTTTAGGCAGGTTACCATTGCTTTCTTGGGCACAGGCACTATGGTGGTCTGCTTGAAACATGTAGGTATTTCAGACTCAATCAGGGAGAGGTTGAAAATGTCAGTGAAGACACTTGCCAGTTGGTCCGCGCATGCTTTGAGTACAGGTCCTGGTAATCTATCTGGCCCACAGCCTTGTGAATGTTGACCTGTTTAAACGTCTTGCACACATCGGCTACCGAGAGCGGTACCACACATTCATCCAGAACAGCTGGTGCTCTCGTGCATGCTTCACTGTTGCTTGCCTCGAAGCGAGCACAGAAGGCATTTAGCTCATCTGGTAGGCTCGTGTCACTGGGCAGCTCGCGTCTGGGTTTCCCTTTGTAGTCCGTAATAGTTTTCTAGCCCTGCCACATCCGACGACCTTCAGGGCTGGTGTAGTAGCATTCAATCTTAATCCTGTATTGACGCTTTGCTTATTTGATGGTTCGTCTGAGGGCATAGCAGGATTTTTTATAGGCATCCGGATTAGTTTCTCGCAACTTGAAAGTGGCAGCTCTAGCCTTTAGCTCCATGGCTTCTGGTTGGGATATGTACGTAACGTCGTCGATGCACTTATTGATGAAGCTGATGACTGAGGCAGTATACTCCTCAATGCCATTGGATGAATCCCGGGACATATTCCTGTCTGTGCTAGCCAAACAGTCTTGTAGCGTAGCATCCGCATCATCTGACCACTGACCACATATGGACTGTTACTCCAGTGGACCCAGCGGACTGCTCTACAGCCTGACAGAGACAGAGATGCACACATAGCCAGGCCTCATACTCCTCCTCCATGCAGATATACTGCAGATGGTTTGAATATATTGATATACCTTTCTATCTCGTTGAATGCTTTATGACAAAATTCAAGTCGGGTAACACCTAAATTCCTAGCAAAGTTGGGTAACATTTTCAATGAGGTCCTGAAGTGTTAATTCAGGAATAAAAAGGGATTATGTTGTTTTGGAGAGCCCTGTCCCCTGCGGCCCCCTGCCACCAGCTCAGCTTTGATGGAGTGTGTGTGTGTGTGTGTGTGTGTGTGTGTGTGTGTGTGTGTGTGTGTGTGTGTGTGTGTGTGTGTGTGTGTGTGTGTGTGTGTGTGTGTGTGTGTGTGTGCGTGCGTGCGTGAAGGCATGAGTGCAAGTGTGTGATGGAGTGTGTTTGGGCCTGCATAATGAAAGAAAATCAGCCAGCAGCCTTTTTAAATGAAGGCAGCACTGCACTGAGAGTGAAAGAGAGGAGAGACAGAGAAAGAGCGAGAGTGAAAGGGAGAGAGAGAGGGCGAGAGAGAGAGAGAGAGAGAGAGAGAGAGAGAGAAAAGGGGATAAGAGAAAGAGAGGGAAGAGTAGGGAGAAAAGCGGCAGAAGAAATGGGGGCATGTTCTCTAGAGGCCTCTGCTCAGTGCCCTTACTTGGTGGGAGTGAGGAGGGATGAGAGGCGGGTGAGGAGGGGTGAGGGGATTTTCAGCTCGTCTCCCCAGGCCTGTTGTGTTCAGCAGGGTTTTCCGTAAAACACATTAAGAGAAGCCAGATCAGTCCCCAGTCAGAGAAAAAAAAACACACTGCACCCTTCTGCCCCCACCAGCCTCCTCCTTTCACCCACTTCTACCCCCCCCATCCTTTACACACACACCCAAAAACCCTGCCAACAATGAGGGGTGAGGGGAGGGGTAACAAAAAAAAGCACGAGAGAAGGAGAAGAAGGAAAACCCACGCTTTACTAAGTCCTGCATTCAGACTCTGTGGTTCTTTCTCTTTTCTCTAGTTTGGAATGAAAGCAGCATTACTTCTCTGAACAGGACCACTCTCTGACCTTGACATCAACAGCACACACACACACACAGGGGTCTGAGAGGACAGAGGGCAGTGAAAGGTTCACTGGCCCTGGGCTGCTGATCACAGATTGATGTTGTTTTGGTTTAATCAGAGAGTCAGAGAGCTCCAGTCTGCAGATAAACACTGACTGCTGAGGTCCTGCTGCAACATACGCACAGCACCTCTGTCTGTCTGTCTCGCTCTCTCTCACTGCCTCTCTCACTGCCTCTCTCTCTCTCTGTCTCTCTCTCTCTCTCTCTGCCTCTTTCTCACTGCCTCTCTCTCTCTTTCTCCCTGCCTCTCTCTCTGCCTCTCTCACTGCCTCTCTCTCTCTTTCTCCCTGCCTCTCTCTCTGCCTCTCTCTCCCTGCCTCTCTCACTGCCTCTCTCACTGCCTCTCTCTCTCTCTGTCTCTCTCTCTCTCTCTGCCTCTTTCACTGCCTCTCTCTCTCTTCTTTCTCCCTGCCTCTCTCTCTGCCTCTCTCACTGCCTCTCTCTCTGCTCCCTGCCTCTCTCTGCCTCTCTCACTGCCTCTCTCTCTCTCCCTGCCTCTCTCTCTGCCTCTCTCACTGCCTCTCTCTCTCTTTCTCCTGCCTCTCTCTCTGCCTCTCTATCTCCCTGCCTCTCTCTCTGCCTCTTTCTCTTTCTCCCTGCCTCTCTCTCTCTCCCTGCCTCTCTCTCTCCCTGCCTCTCTCTCTCTCTCTTTCTCTTTCTCCCTGCCTCTCTCTCTGCCTCTCTCTTTCCCCCTGCCTCTCTCTCTGCCTCTTTCTCTTTCTCCCTGCCTCTCTCTCTGCCTCTCTCTTTCTCCCTGCCTCTTCTCCTCTCTCTATCTCCCTGCTTCTCTCTCTCTCTGCCTCTTTCTCTTTCTCCCTGCCTCTCTCTCTCTCGTTCTCCCTGCCTCTCTCTCTCTCTTTCTCCCTGCCTCTCTCTCTGCCTCTTTCTCTCTGCCTCTTTCTCGCTCTCTCCATATTTCTCTCTCTCAATTCAATTCAATTTGCTTTATTGGCATAATGTAACAATGTACATATTGCAAAACCTTACTTTGGAGATTTACCATATTAACATAATTAAAATAATAATAATCACTATTGTCAACGGGGCAAAAGTAACAACAAAAATTGTCACTGTCCCTCATTTTATGGCAGCAGCAGTGTAGTGCGCTGCCAACCCACAGCTCTATGTGTCATCCCCCAACAGGACGGGTAGCCTACTCTCATCAGAGAGGTCTTTGAAACCTTTAATAAGGGTTTCAAATTTGGGGAAATGACACTCTCTAATTGTTTTATATTTTTTACATTTTGCCAGGAAATGCTGCTCTGTCTCGGGTTCTGCTGTGGTGCAGTGGTTGCACAGCCTTTCCTCTACAGGGAGACATGTTTTCCTGTGTCTAACCTTCTCAATGGCAAGGCTGTGCTCACTGAGCCTGTACTTTGTCAAGGTTTTTCTAAGGTTTTGATCAGTAACCATGGTCAAAGAGTCAGCCACGGTGTACTGCCGATGTAGGGCCACATAGCACTGCATTTTGCTTTGTGTTTGTGTTTGTGTTTCCCAATAAGCAATGTAGTTTTGTTTTGACTGTGCTGCAATTTGGTTTATTCTGATTGATTGGATGTTCTGGTCATGAGGCTTCAGTGTGTTAGTAGAACAGGTTTGTGAACTCAGCCCCAGGACAAGCTCAATGAGAGGACTCTTTTCTTTGCTCAGCTCTTGGCATTGCAGGTAGCCTAGTGCCTAGAGCATTAGGTCAGTAACCGAAAGGTTGCTGGATCGAATTCCTGAGCCGACAAGGTAAACATCTGTCGTCCTGCCCCTGAGCAAGGCAGTTAACCCACTGTTCCCTGGGCGCCGAAGACATGGATGTTGATTAAGGCAGCCCCCCGCACCTCTCTGATTCAGAGGGGTTGGGTTAAATGTGGAAGACACATTTCAGTTGAATGCATTCAGTTGTACAATTGACTAGGTCTTTCCCGTAATGATATGAGAGGAGGTCACTGTATTTTAGATGTTTCAAAAACTTAATTGCTCTTTTTTGAGTTGTTATTATTAGTGGATATTGGCCTAATTCTGTCCTGCATATATTGTTTGTAGTTTTCCTCTGGACATGTAGGACAATCTTACAGAACTCTGCATGTAGGGTTTCAATTAGGTGTTTGTCCCATTGGTTGAAATCTTGTTTTGCAAGTGGACCCCACACCTCGCTAACATAAAGTGCAATTGGTTCAATGACACATTCAATTAGTTTTAGCCACATTTGAATAGGTATTTCAATTTGAATTGTTTTTTTAATGGCATAGAATGCCCTGCGTGCTTTCTCTCTCAGTTCATTCACTGTCTCATTAAGGTGTCCAGTTGAGCTTATTTTGAAACCTAAGTAATTGTAGTGTGTGCTGTACTCAGTATATTTTGTACCAATTGAGGACTTTGGTCTAATTCCCTGAGATCTGGATCTTCTCTGCCAGGGCCCAGGTCTGGCAGTACTGCTCTAGCAGTTCCAGGCTCTGCTGTAGGCCATGTGCTGTGGGTGACAGCAGGCACAGGTCATCTGCAAAGAGTAGGCATTTAACCTCTGAATTATGGAGATGAACACCAGGGGCTGAGGATTTTTCTGGACTTGTGGCCAATTCATTGATGAAAATATTCAAGAGTGCAGGGCTCAGATTGCAACCCTGGCGAAGGGTTATGTTATTTTCTTGCCAATTTTGATGCCGCACGTATTGCCAGTAAACATTGATTTAATTATGTCATGGGTTTAACCCCTTACACCACTTTCAATAACTTTGTAGAACAGTCCTGTCTGCCAAATAGAATCAAATGCTTTTTGGAAGTCAATAAAGCAAGCGTACATTTTGGTATTATTTTGGTGGACATGTTTATCTATCAGGGTGTGTAGGGTGTAAATATGGTCGGCTGCGCGATGTTTTGGTATAAATCCAATTCATTTTTTACTCAAGACATTGTGCTTACTAAGGAAGTTTAGAACTCTTACATGTATAATACTACAGAAAACCTTCCCCAGGTTACTGTTCACACAAATGCCTCTGTAATTGTTAGAGTCAAATTTGTCACCGTTCTTAAAGATTAGGGTTATGTCCTTTGTTCCAGATGTCAGGGAAATAACCTACACTTGGGGTCAAATTAAACAGATTTAAAATAGCCAATTGACATTTTGTACTAGTGAGTTTGAGCATCTTATTTAGGATGCCATCAGGTCCACATGCTTTTTTACATTTGAGAGCCTGTAGTTTCTTATAGAGCTCCTGGTCAGTAATGGATTTTGATTGTCCTTTATAGTTTTTTCTAATCCATTCAACTTCTCATGAATTTGGCATTGTTCTGTGTTTGCATCAATTTGAATGGTGTTGTAGAGTGTTTTAAAATGGGCTGTCCATATGTCACCATTTTGTATCACTAATTCCAATTTTGCCAGAAGTTGTTTGTGTTTATGGACTCCTTAATTAGTGTCAGCTGCTTGCTGTTGTACTGTGCTATTTTTGGTTCGGAGTGTATGTTTATAGAGTTTTAAAGTCTCACAGTAATTAAGGCGTAATTCACCATTATTTGGGTCTCTGTGCTTTTGGTTTGATTGTGTTCTACATTTTGTCCTTATCATTTTACAATCTGCGTCAAACCAGTGGATGTGGGTGTGGTGGTGGTGGATGTGGTGTCCAGAAGAGTGTTTGGATTTGTTGGTTCCAGGTTGCTTTCTGGTTTTCTTCTGTGCTGTTTTGGGCCCATCTGTATGAATTGATGATGTTGTACAGCTTACTGGGCTGTGAATGTGTGTTTTTTGCATGTCTGTTATTTTGAGGAACAAGGTCATTTGGTTGTGATCAGACAAGGGTGTTAATGGCTTGACGGTGAATGATCTGAGAGAGAAAGGGTTAATGTCTGCAATGTCTCCCTCTATCTCTCTCTCTCTGCCTCTTTCTCTCTCTATCTCTCTCTCTCTCTGCCTCTTTCTCTCTCTCTCTCTCTCTTTGCCTCTTTCTCCCCCCTCTCTCTCCATATATCTCTCTTTCCCTGCCCCTGCCCTTCTCGCTCTCTATCTCTCTCACACACACAAATGTAAACACAGAATGACACAGTGTAACAGTTCCTGGCTGGTTCTCCAGCTAACTTTTCATGCTATAATCAGATATCGGTCTAACCCAAACACTCCAACCCTCTGTGACTCTACCTCTTCGTGCAGTAAGCCTGCTGTGAGGCAGCAGGCATATCTACCCCTAACCATCATATCTTATACCTCTAACCAAACTGCTGTCAGTCCCTGTCCAGATGACTGAGCTCTTTGATTGCTTTTCATACACTTTCAGCAAGTCTCTCCACTTAGGGGAGCAGTCTGGTATAGGTCTGGTGTGTGTGTAAAGACGGAGGACATCTTTTTTTTTGCAGTACACTGAGTAGATCAGGGGATCTGTGTCTAGCCCTGGAGATGTTTGTTGTCATGTTTACCATTGTGCTCAGCACTGTTTGCTCTGTGTGTGTAGAGGGCTACTCAGACATCTTCCTCTCATCTGTCCCGGCTGTGATGCGCTCAGCAGGATGTGTTTGCTCTGCACTCTGTGTCGGCTCCTCTCGGGCTGCGCTCGCCGCTTTGAATGAGGGAGTCCGTTGAACAAATGAGGCTGTAGCAATAATGACGATGATTATTATGGGACGCAGAGAGAGAGACGACGAGATAGAATAACCGAGTCGAAGCAAGGAGGGAGCGGGTTCCCGGGGTTATAGAGCTGCATAGGGAGAGGCAGGATCCTCCAGTCTGGTAGTAATTTACATGAGAGCAGGTAGACAGACAATTAACCTCACTTCCTGATGATGTCACTTCCTGACAATGTCAGAACCTGCCCTCCGGAGTCCTGAGAAGGAAGAGTAGGAAATGATCAACTTAAAAAAACACACAGGCGAGGATGGACTTCCTCTGTGTTTTTATGTTACAATTTTTCTCCTAACTCTGCTGTGGTCTCAGAGAGGAGAGACAGAGAGACAGAGAGACAAACAGACCTACAGATAGGTGACAGAGCTGGCCAGAAACACGGACGCTGTAACTTCAGAGGGTTCCCATCCAGCGGCGCACAGACGATGTCTCACGCCACCATGAGTCTCACGCCACCATGAGTCTCACGCCACCATGAGTCTCACGCCACCATGAGTCTCACGTCACCATGAGTCTCACGCCACCATGAGTCTCACGCCACTCACGCCACCATGAGTCTCACGCCACCATGAGTCTCACGTCACCATGAGTCTCACGCCTCACGCACCATGTCTCACGTCAGTCTCACGCCACCATGAGTCTCACGCCACCATGAGTCTCACGCCACGTCTCACGCCACCATGAGTCTCACGAGTCTCACGTCACCATGAGTCTCACGCCACCATGAGTCTCACGCCACCATGAGTCTCACGTCACCATGAGTCTCACGTCACCATGAGTCTCACGCCACCATGCCTGCTCCCATTTCATCTCCGCCACGACCAGGACCCGGAAACCACAACACAGTGGTATAAAGGTCGACAGTGAAGCACTAGAAATGTGTTCTCAATCACTGCCGCCTCTGGAAGAGGCCGTAAGAGTATAGCTTTGCTTACGTTGAGCAGCTCCACTCTGTCACTCCCTCTATGAGATCATCCTCATGACTTCCACACAGAGACAGTACGGCAGAAAGCCTTAAATCAAGAGAAACAGAGATTCAGAGGGCAGTGGGGCGGAGTGTTAGAGGGGTTGATTTGGGAGGTCCCCCCTCGTTCTCATGACTAGCTGGCAGCGGAGTCATCTAAATACATACTAACCATTTCCGGATGTTCCTTTGTGATTCAACATAGCTGGATTAGATCTCTTCAGATCAATTTAATCTTCTGGGATCCCATTTCACCCAGAGGACCAACTGACTCTGACATGTGGGCCAGAAATGGAGAAAATAAAAGTGGCTTTAAGACTCAGGCTGTTGCCTGCCTTCAGGGGCTACGCCTTTGTGTAACCCTGAAACCATTTAGAGGGAAGAAGAAGAAAAACAATGATCCTCTACGAAAAGGGAAAGAGTTACTGTACTGCTGCTTTCAGGGAACTTGGATGCGTTCTTTCCTGCAGTCGGACTGAGCTCGAGCTCCAGTAGCAGTTAATGATGTGTTTAGTCTTGGCCAGAACATTGTTGTTCTATTTGCCGCTGGAAACAGACAGCTGGATAATGTGGATGATGTGCAACACGTTTGCTGTGTAAAAATTGTTCGTGTTTGTTCTCTATCAGAGCGTCTGCAGAGCAAATAAATAGTGTTTAAAAAAAATAATGCAATCATGTAATAATGCAGGCTGGTCGTGTAATCTGTGATTGTAAACACCTCAGGGCAATGCTTCGTCTCTCTCTCTCTCCCTCTCTCCATTCATCCCTCTCTCCCCCTCTCTCAACATCACACATCGTTTCTCTGCCTCTGCCTCACTCTGCCTCTCTCCATTCATCCCTCCCTCCCCCTCTCTCAACATCACTTTGTTTCTCTGCCTCTGCCTCACTCTGCCTCTCTCCATTCATCCCTCCCTCCCCCTCTCTCAACATCACACATCGTTTCTCTGCCTCTGCCTCACTCTCCCTCTCTCCATTCATCCCTCTCCCCCCCTCTCTCAACATCACTTTGTTTCTCTGCCTCACTCTGCCTCACTCTGCCTCACCCCCATGAATGTAAACATTGTTCGGGCTACTGATTTCTAGTGTGAGGGGGAGAGAAGAGAGTTGTTACGCTAATATTGTCCAGTCAGACAGTAGAACGATCTCAGCAACTGCTACAGTCACAGTAACATTCTCAGAACAGAGAGAATAGTATCTTTGAGTGATGACCGTTTGGCCCGGCAGAGACACGCGCCTCCAGACACTCTAAATTAGTCTAACCTCTATTTATGTTTCTTGGCTGGAAAATAGGCTTTTATGAAACAGATGTTAAGTTTTGCTAGTCTTTAAGTCTTTAAACTGAAGTGAACTCTCCGCGTTGGTGTTATTGGAGCCTTATCAGGACTGAGCAAGCGCGCTTCAGGATTAATCAATTAAAAATGGCTGGAGTAATCTGTATAAACTCGGTCTGTGTTGAGCTGTCCGTTTTCATGCCTCATTATCTGTGGTTATAGGGACCTCTGTTGGCCGTGTGATATATTGTGGTGCTGTATCTTTCAGAAAATATTTTTAGTTTTGAAAACAACTAGTTTTAGTCCATTCACTTTATAGTTTTTTTTTATACATCAGTGAAAACGTGTGGAGCCGTGAGTTTAGCAGGCCAGGTTGGTTGAATCCCTGTCCTGCAACAACAGACTTCCATACAAACATATGAAGTAGGGTACATTTTTGCTCATAAAATGCAATACTGAAATAAACAGTGGACTTAACGGTATGGGTAGTTTTGTAGATCAAACCCCTAGTTGCACCTACAGTGACCACTGCTGCTATTGCCACGAGAGCAGGGGATGTAACGGAGCAAATTGCTGCTTTTCTGGAATCACTAGTGACTGCAACAGACGCAAATCATCTGGAGAGAAAAAAATGAGACTTGATTTAACTTTCCAACATTGTTTCATTTGAACACTTTCCCTTCATAACCCATCAGTAAACTATCAGACTTCATACAACGGGTGGTTTGGAGTTCCCATTGTTAGAGCCTCTACGACCCATGATATATAAGACAATATACACATTGCCGTGTTCATATAAAGTGGCCATGTGGCTATGACCACATCACAGCCATGATATAAATGTCATAACACATGGCCTCTCGTGTATTACTGCTTGAATATTCAGGCAGGCAGACAGACAGAAGGCAGCTAATCAAATCAAATCAAATCAAATTTTATTTGTCACATACACATGGTTAGCAGATGTTAATGCGAGCGTAGCGAAATGCTTGTGCTTCTAGTTCCGACAATGCAGTAATAACCAACAAGTAATCTAACTAACAATTCCAAAACTACTGTCTCATACACAGTGTAAGGGGATAAAGAATATGTACATAAGGATATATGAATGAGTGATGGTACAGAGCAGCATAGGCAAGATACAGTAGATGGTATCGAGTACAGTATATACATATGAGATTAGTATGTAAACCAAGTGGCATAGTTAAAGTGGCTAGTGATACATGTATTACATAAGGATGCAGTCGATGATATAGAGTACAGTATCTACGTATGCATATGAGATGAATAATGTAGGGTAAGTAACATTATATAGGTAGCATTGTTTAAAGTGGCTAGTGATATATTTACATCATTTCCCATCAATTCCCATTATTAAAGTGGCTGGAGTTGAGTCAGTGTCAGTGTGTTGGCAGCAGCCACTCAATGTTAGTGGTGGCTGTTTAACAGTCTGATGGCCTTGAGATAGAAGCTGTTTTTCAGTCTCTCGGTCCCAGCTTTGATGCACCTGTACTGACCTCGCCTTCTGGATGATAGCGGGGTGAACAGGCAGTGGCTCGGGTGGTTGATGTCCTTGATGATCTTTATGGCCTTCCTGTAACATCGGGTGGTGTAGGTGTCCTGGAGGGCAGGTAGTTTGCCCCCGGTGATGCGTTGTGCAGACCTCACTACCCTCTGGAGAGCCTTACGGTTGAGGGCGGAGCAGTTGCCGTACCAGGCGGTGATACAGCCCGCCAGGATGCTCTCGATTGTGCATCTGTAGAAGTTTGTGAGTGCGTTTGGTGACAAGCCGAATTTCTTCAGCCTCCTGAGGTTGAAGAGGCGCTGCTGCGCCTTCTTCACGATGCTGTCTGTGTGAGTGGACCAATTCAGTTTGTCTGTGATGTGTATGCCGAGGAACTTAAAACTTGCTACCCTCTCCACTACTGTTCCATTGATGTGGATAGGGGGGTGTTCCCTCTGCTGTTTCCTGAAGTCCACAATCATCTCCTTAGTTTTGTTGACGTTGAGTGTGAGGTTATTTTCCTGACACCACACTCCGAGGGCCCTCACCTCCTCCCTGTAGGCCGTCTCGTCGTTGTTGGTAATCAAGCCTACCACTGTTGTGTCGTCCGCAAACTTGATGATTGAGTTGGAGGCGTGCGTGGCCACACAGTCGTGGGTGAACAGGGAGTACAGGAGAGGGCTCAGAACGCACCCTTGTGGGGCCCCAGTGTTGAGGATCAGCGGGGAGGAGATGTTGTTGCCTACCCTCACCACCTGGGGGCGGCCCGTCAGGAAGTCCAGTACCCAGTTGCACAGGGCGGGGTCGAGACCCAGGGTCTCGAGCTTGATGACGAGCTTGGAGGGTACTATGGTGTTGAATGCCGAGCTGTAGTCAATGAACAGCATTCTCACATAGGTATTCCTCTTGTCCAGATGGGTTAGGGCAGTGTGCAGTGTGGTTGAGATTGCATCGTCTGTGGACCTATTTGGGCGGTAAGCAAATTGGAGTGGGTCTAGGGTGTCAGGTAGGGTGGAGGTGATATGGTCCTTGACTAGTCTCTCAAAGCACTTCATGATGACGGATGTGAGTGCTACGGGGCGGTAGTCGTTTAGCTCAGTTACCTTAGCTTTCTTGGGAACAGGAACAATGGTGGCCCTCTTGAAGCATGTGGGAACAGCAGACTGGTATAGGGATTGATTGAATATGTCCGTAAACACACCGGCCAGCTGGTCTGCGCATGCTCTGAGGGCGCGGCTGGGGATGCCGTCTGGGCCTGCAGCCTTGCGAGGGTTAACACGTTTAAATGTCTTACTCACCTCGGCTGCAGTGAAGGAGAGACCGCATGTTTTCATTGCAGCTAACTAAAGATTGATGAATAGATAGAACTGACATCAGGCAAAGGCATATGATTCTATTGTCATTGTAAAATAATAATTTCACAGGCAAGAGTAGTCTAATGCAACAGAGATTATGGAACAAATTACACACCCGTCCATTTTTTGTTCAGTTAAGTTTAGTTTTGTGTCTAGATATGTGTTCTAGGTCAGTGTTTTTCAACCCTGGTCCTCCAGTAACCCCAACAGAACATCTTTTTATTGTAACCCTGGACAAACTCACCTGATTTAACTTGTCAACTAATCATCAGGACCTCAATGCGTTGAATGAGGTGTGGTTGTCCAGGGTTACAACAGAAATGTGTGCTGTTAGGGGTCCTGGAGGACCAGGGTTGGGAAACATGGTTCTAGGTGACAGCTCTGACAGTGCTCCCTCCTAACAATTGTGTCTAGATCAGTTTCAATTGCTAAACATTTGTCTCAGGTGTGACGCATGAACCTGACGTTGAACAAAGGTCACAGTGGTGCTACGTGACTTGGGCCCACAGCTGGACTGCTGGGGTTGCTGCGGGGAACAGAAGATTGCAGGTTTGAGGGTAGAAAGGAAGGAAGACACAATCTTCCCTGTTACACACACTTCTAGGAACGTATTCCCGCAAATGTTTCTTTATACTATAAATATAATATTGTACTGATACTCTCTGACTTTGACTGTCTGTCCTTAGTGTGATCTGTTTTTTACTATTTAGTAAGGACTCTGTGTATTTTATTATGTTACCCCTGCTTGCAAACCAAAAAAAAGTTTGTTTGATTAACGTGATTAGTGTAACGGAATGAAATTGCTACATGATGTCAGCGACGTGATTGTAAACACCTCGGGGCAATGCCACATCTCTATCTCTCCATCCCTCCCTCAGACTCCCTCTCTCTCTAAGATCTGTTTCTCTGACTCAATCCCATGAATGTAAACATTGTTCGGGCTACTGATTTCTAGTGTCAGGGGGAGAGAAGAGAGTTGTTACTCTAATCTTGTCCTGTCAGACAGTAGAACGCTCTCAGCAGCTGCTAGTCACAGTAACATTCTCAGAAATAGAGAGAATAGTATCTCTGAATGATGACCGTTTGGCCCGGCAGAGACACGCGCCTCCAGACAAAATTAGTCTGACGCTCCCTGATGACCTGTTTCTGGAAAACCAGATTTTATAAAACAGATATTTTGTTTTTCTCCTCTTTAACCCTAAGTGAACTCTCCATGGTGGTGTTATTAGAACTTAAATCAAGACCGAGTCAGCTTGCTTTGTGTTTAATCAATTAAAGGTTGCTGGACTAAACTGTAACTGGGTATTTCCTTGGCCTGTTGGGTTGAGACCAGCCTTCATCCCTCATCATCTGTGGTTATAGTGACCTCTGCTGGCCATGTGATATATTCTAGTTACAGTGGGGCAAAAAAGTATTTAGTCAGCCACCAATTGTGCAAGTTCTCCCACTTAAAAAGATGAGAGAGGCCTGTAATTTGCATCATAGGTACACTTCAACTATGACAGACAAAATTAGAAATATAAATCCAGAAAATCACATTGTAGGATTTTTAATGAATTGATTTGCAAATTATGGTGGAAAATAAGTATTTGGTCACCTACAAACAAGCAAGATTTCTGGTTCTCACAGACCTGTAACGTCTTCTTTAAGAGGCTCCTCTGTCCTCCACTCGTTACCTGTATTAATGGCACCTGTTTGAACTTGTTATCAGTATAAAAGACACCTGTCCACAACCTCAAACAGTCACACTCCAAACTCCACTATGGCCAAGACCAAAGAGCTGTCAAAGGACACCAGAAACAAAATTGTAGATCTGCACCAGGCTGGGAAGACTGAATCTGCAATAGGTAAGCAGCTTGGTTTGAAGAAATCAACTGTGGGAGCAATTATTAGGAAATGGAAGACATACAAGACCACTGATAAAGATCCATTACAAGCTAATGACAATTGTTTACACCGTATAGGCATCTTACCTGCCTCCACTAGTAAGGCACATAAAGATGCTGATTTAAATGCACCAGTACATATCCTTAAAGCTATATACTGGATGCTGTCCAGCCTCTGAAGCCAAGCCTTTGTCGCTGTTCCATAAACTATACACCCGTAATCAATTGTTGTCCTGATCAGAGCTCTATAAATATCCATCAACGATGGTCTGTCAGCCCCCCATTCACATCCAGAGACCGGGCGCAAAAGATTCACCACCTTCTTACACTTTCTTTCAACATTGATGACATGATCTTTCCATGCACAGTACCAGTCAGACGTTGAGACGCACCTACTCATTCAAGGGTTTTTCTTTAGTTTTGCTATTTTCTACAGTGTAGAATAATAGTGAAGACATCAAAACTATGAAATAACACATATGGAATCATGTAGTGACCAAAAAAAGTGTTAAACAAATCTTAATATATTTTTGAGAATTCAAAGTAGCCACCCTTTGCCTTGATGACAGCTTTGCGCTCTCTTTGAATTCTCTCAACCAGTTTAATGCTTTTCCAACAGTCTTGAAGGAGTTCACACATATTCTGAGCACTTGTTGGCTGCTTTCCCTTCACTCTGCGGTCCAACTCATCCCAAACCATCTCAAATGAGTTGAGGTCATGTGATTGTGGAGGCCAGGTCATCTGATGCAGCACTCCATCACTCTCCTTGGTCAAATCGCCCTTACACAGCTTGGAGGTGTGTTTTGAGTCATTGTCCTGTTGAAAAACTAATGATAGTCCCACTAAGGAAAAACCAGATGAAATGGTGTATCACTGCAGAATGCTGTAGTAGCCATGCTGGGTAAGTGTGCCTTGAATTCTAAATAAATCACAGACAGTGTCACCAGCAAAGCACCCCCACACCATCACACCTCCTCCTCCATGCTTCACGGTGGGAACCACACATGCAGACATAATCCGTTCACCTACTCTGCGTCTCACAAAGACACAGTGGTTAGAACCAAAAGGACAGATTTCCACCGGTCTAATGTCCATTGCTCGTGTTTCTTGGCCCAAGCAAGTGTCTTCTTATTATTATTGGTGTCCTTTAGTAGTGGTTTCTTTTCAGCAAGTCGACCTGATTCACACAGTCTCCTCTGAACAGCTGATGTTGAGATGTGTCTGTTATTTGAACTCTGTGAGGTGCAATCTGAGGTGCAGTTAACTGCCAATTTCTGAGGCTGGTAACTCTAATGAACTTATCCTCTGCAGCAGAGGTAACTCTGGGTTTAATTTCCTGTGGCGGTCCTCATGAGAGTCAGTTTCATCATAGCGATTGATGGTTTTTGCAACCGCACTTGAAGAAACTTTCAAAGTTCTTGAAATGTTCCGTATTGACTGACCTTCGTGTTTTAAAGTAATGATGGACTGTCGTTTCTCTTTGCTTATTTGCCATAATATGGACTTGGTCATTTACCAAATAGAAGATAGCCCTATATACCACCTCTACCTTGTCACAACATAACATTGGTTCAACATTGGTTCAAATGCATTAAGGAAAGAAAATCCACAAATTAACTTTTAACAAGGCACACCAGTTAATTGAAATGCATTCCAGGTGAATACCTCATGAAGCTGGTTAAGAGAATGCCAAAAGTGTGCAAAGCTATCATCAAGGCAAAGGGTGTTGAGGATCAGCGTGGCAGATGTGTTGTTACCTACCCTCACCACCTGGGGGCGGCCCGTCAGGTAGTCCAGGATCCAATTGCAGAGGGAGGTGTTTAGTCCCAGGGTCCTTAGCTTAGTGATGAGCTTCGTGGGCACTATGGTGTTGAACGCTGAGCTGTAGTCAATGAACAGCATTCTCACGTAGGTGTTCCTTTTCTCCAGGTGGGAAAGGGCAGTGTGGAGTGCAATAGAGATTGCATCATCTGTGGATCTGTTAGGGCGGTAGGCAAATTGGAGTGGGTCTAGGGTTTCTGAGATGATGGTGTTGATTACATAGCATAACTGATCATGACCCGGGGCTGTATATCCACAGCCTTTTTAAGACTGAACACATCTCATGCATGGTAAAAACAGCATCCAACGAAGACTCAGCAATATCCCTTTTCTTATGCACATTAACGTGAGCATTTAGAATCTCACACCTGCGTTGCTTATATACTTCATCCAGGGTAGCGCCACCATTTACCCTAACAAATGTCTTCCCCCCCCCAACAAGTCAGCTTTTTCTTGATCAGTTATGGACATTTTATTGACAATCCAAAACTTGAATTCGAGTGGACTTGCTTATTCCAATCATCTTCTTCAACATAGACCGTCCATCCCCCAGCTCAGTAATGCTGCCTATTGTAGAGCAGAAGTGTCTCCATGCGTTTCTCTTGACAGACTTAATGACCCTGCGTACTGACACTCTTTCCCCTTGGAAATCAACTAGATCCTCCGGAGTCATATTCCTACACTCTGTAAGCCCTATTTCTTTCTCCAATAGTGCACTTTTCATTCCCATTAAGGAACCACTTTCCTCTTGTCACTCACTGGTACATAGAAATTCACAGCACTCCAAATCAGAGAGGTCACAAGAGGCATCACGTACATCAACCCGGCCTCTCTAAAGACAACTCTCCAACAGACTTTAAGCAAATGATCCCCAAACGGTTCCCAGTCTGCTTTATGACAGACCCCTCTGCTGAACGGTACCCTATCTGGAATAGTGACATCATATCTTCCACAATAGTACCATTAGCATCTGTATGTGTGCTTCCCCATAAACAGTTATGTGTATTATTAAAGTCACCTTACCATACCTCTCTAGAGCCCATTTCTCCTGATATTTCATCAAAGATGCTGTAACTTAATGTTACTACCTGCGCCGTATATATATCTACCATCACACATTCATATTAAGATGGGACAGGTATTTGACGATGTATACCAGATCTTCCCTTATGAACGTAGCACCACCACCCTGTCCAATTGATCTGACAGATCTGATTGAGCAATAACCAGGAATAATAACATCAAGATGTGATCCAAGCCATGTTACTTAAAACACATATCACATATCAGGTATGATCTCTAAATCAATGACATATTTCTTAAACTCCTGGCCGTTAGCAATAAGGCTTCTGGCATTCCACTGAAGGATAACAAAAACCACAAGTTTAATTGTCATCATACTGATACATTCCATCATTAGTATTATTAGGAGTCAACATATCAACAATCATGGCGACAGTCACATCTGTTACAACTAAAAACTCTGTTGCTGCTTCCACAATGATCATCAACTTGGCAGTTTGCACAAACGCAGTCAGGTTAATAACCTTTCCAATGAAGGCCATAAAGTCAATCTGATTAACTATTAAGGTGTCCTTTGAAATTACATTTGTGTGAGCATGATTTCTGAGCAGGTCTCGTATCCATGTCTGGACCCTATTATCTCCATCGCTCTGCCTAATAGTTCCACCAATCTGCCTTGCAGCCTCTGCATAAGAGACATTATGAGTGATTTTATATCTTTGGGCCTCTCTAGCCTCTTTCTGCACCTGGCATCCACCAAATGCTTTACTGTGTCTCCCCCACCCACCACAATTACAACTGCTAACCTTGACATTGTGGGACAAACTCTCAAACAGTGAAAGCCAGGAAGCCCATCTGTACTTTCTTAGGTAAAACCTTCTCAAACATTAATAGTAGGCTACTTACAGCCTTTTACTTCTATGCCCCTCTTTCATCATCCCCACCCATACCATCAGTACTATCATCCATGTCGGCCACAGTCCAGCTGTTGCTATACCGCCAACTATAGATTCTATTTCGCTTCTCCCTACAGCTTCCTTCTCGTGCTTGTTGTCGCTTGTGCTACACGTTTGAAACGAAACTTTTCCCCCGAAACGTCTTCAGTCGTTAAAGCACAACAGGCACTTGGTTGAAGAATTCCTACTGTCGACCAATCGCCGAATAGGGGGCGTAGACTTCGGCAACCGACTTCAGGTTACCTCGGGAAAAATGTTTGTGTGGCCGGTCAGCCGAAAAAAACTTTACCGAAGTCCAAACCCCCCAAAAACGTCATAAAATGTATTTATAATATATGTACGTACTGTCCCGAACTGTTTCGGCTGGGAAGCATACGTCGAGGGCTGGGGCAGGTGTGCTGACGTAATATAGCCCAACAGCCTGGTATCATAGACTTCACGTAATATAACAAACGTAAATCCGGCACACTAACATTTGTATAATACAGTATGTTATGTAGTGTATGGTTACATAAGACAAATGGTCATTTAAGGCAATAACACAAACATCTAGCAACCCAAAGGTTGTGATTTTAGCATCTTTTCCACTACTTGGGCGGCAGGGTAGCCTAGTGGTTAGAGTGTTGGACTTGTAACTGGAAGGTTGCAAGTTCAAATCCCTGAGCTGTTATTGAAAATAAGAATTTGTTCTTAACTGACTTGCCTAGTAAAATAAATGAAAATACTTACTACTTGGCATGTAACCTCACCTTGCCCTAACCCTAAGCATTTTAGCTAACCCTAACCTTAACCCTTTAACCTAACTCCTAAACTTAAACCTTAACCCTAACCCCTTAACCCTAGTTAACGTTAGTCACCTAGCTAGAATTCCAAACATATTATTAACATTTTTTTTTGCAATATCGGAACATATAGTACGTTTACCAAATTCATAACATATAATATGAATTGTAATTCATAACATATGATACAAAATGGATGAATCAAAATCAAATCAAATTGATTTATATACCCCTTCTTACATCAGCTGATATATCAAAGTGCTGTACAGAAACCCAGCCTAAAACCCCAAACAGCAAGCAATGCAGGTGTAGAAGCACGGTAGCGAGGAAAAACTCCCTAGAAAGGAAAAAACTAGGAAGAAACCTAGAGAAGAACCAGGCTATGAGGGTTGGCCAGTCCTCTTCTAGCTGTGCCGGGTGGAGATTATAACAGAACATGGCCAAGATGTTCAAATATTCATAAATGACCAGCATGGTCAAATAATAGTGATCACAGTGAACAGCTCAGGGTTCCTTAGCCGCAGGCAGAATAGTTGAAACTGGAGCAGCAGCACGGCCAGGTGGACTAGGGACAACAAGGAGTCATCATGCCAGGTAGTCCTGAGGCATAGTCCTAGGGCTCAGGTCCTCCGAAAGAGAGAAAGAGAGAATTAGAGAGAGCATACTTAAATCCACACAGGACACCGGATAAGACAGGAGAAATACTCTAGATATAACAGACTCTCCCTAGCACCCGACACATAAACTACTGCAGCATAAATCCTGGAGGCTGAGACAGGAGGGGTCAGGAGACACTGTGGCCCCATCTGATGATACCCCCGGACAGGGCCAAACAGGCAGGATATAACCCCACCCACTTTGCCAAAGCACAGCCCCCACACCACTAGAGGGATATCTTCAACCACCAATTTACCATCCTGAGACAAGGCCGAGTATAGCCCACTGAAGACCCAATGAATACATTGACATATTGATACGTACCATACGAAACGTAACATATCATACTAAATACAGCGTCTCTGATTTACATACATAATAATACGAAATGCTCTGAGACTAGGTTGCAGCCAGTCCAATTTCACCGAGAGCAGATTTTGTGACATATACTACCGTAAAAACAATACTTTAGATTCCAGTGGTGAGATCAACTTTGTTGCCTTTTCTGGGGAGAAAGAATACTTGATTGAACTTTTCAACATTGATTTAGTTGAGCACTCTACCTTGGTAAACAGATACACAGACAGACAAGCAATTACTCAGATTGTTTGTTTGATTGATAAATAGATAAACTGGAGAGGAGAGTTCAGTAAGAAGAGAACATAAAGCAGAAGTAGAAGTGAAGGGAAATAGAATACAGACCAAGAGATAAAGAGACAAACACTACCAGTTTAGATGATTACAGGTCTGGTCCTCCATTTTGAATTTCTTTGTATTTCTTTAGAAGTAACAAGAAAAGTGCTGGTCCTGACCGACAAGGTTATACCATAACACTTTAAAATACGTTCATATTCAAAGTAGACTAATGCAGCAGAAATGATGCAACAAAATACTCAAGTTTCCATCATTAGTTTAGTTAAGTCTTATCTAGATACCTGCTCCTAATAGTATAGTGTCTGTTTCACTTTCCTTTAGATACATTTATAAAGGTGTGGCACGTAGTTGAACAGACAGCGTTATTAATAATCATTGGACCCGCCATTGGACTCTACCGACTGCATGGGGTTGCTGCGGGGACCAGAAGATTTCTAGTTGGAGCCCAGTCAAACACGGACAGAATCTACTCTGTTACAAAACACTTGCAAGAAAAGTCATCAAATATTCCTGCAAATGAATCTTTATACTAAACTCAGCAAAAAAAGAAACGTCCCTTTGTCAGGACACTGTCTTTCAAAGATAATCCGTAAAAATCATAATAACTTCACAGATCTTCATTGTAAAGGGTTTAAACACTGTTTCCCATGCTTGTTCAATGAACCATAACAATTAATGAACATGCACCTGTGGAACGGTCGGTAAGACACTAACAGCTTACAGATGGTAGGCAATTAAGGTCACAGTTATGAAAACTTAGGACACTAAAGAGGCCTTTCTAATGACTCAGGGTCCCTGCTCATCTGCGTGAACGTGCCTTAGGAATGCTGCAAGGAGGCATGCGGACTGCAGATGTGGCCAGGGCAATAAATTGCAATGTCTGTACTGTGAGACACCTAAGACAGCTCTACAGGGAGACAAGACAGACAGCTGATCATCCTCGCAGTGGCAGACCACTTATAACAACACATGCACAGGATCGGTACATCCGAACATCACACCTGCGGCACAGGTGCAAGATGGCAACAACAACTACCCGAGTTACACCAGGAACACACAATCCCTCCATCAGTGCTCAGGCTGTCCACAATAGGCTGAGAGAGGCTGGACTGAGGGCTTGTAGGCCTGTTGTAAAGGCAGGTCCTCACCAGACATCACAGACAACAACGTCACCTATGGACTGTCGCTGGACCAGACAGGACTGGCAAAAAGTGCTCTTCACTAACGAGTCGCGGTTTTTCTCACCGGGGGTGATGGTCGGATTTGCATTTATCGTCGAAGGAATGAGTGTTACACCGAGGCCTGTACTCTGGAGCGGGATCGATTTGGAGGTGGAGGGTCCGTCATGGTCTGGGGTGGTGTGTCACAGCATCACAGACTGAGCTTGTTGTCATTGCAGGCAATCTCAACGCTGTGCGTTACAGGGAAGACATCCTCCTCCCTCATGTGGTACCCTTCCTGCAGGCTCATCCTGACATGACCCTCCAGCATGACAATGCCACCAGCCATACTGCTCGTTCTGTGTGTGATTTCCTGCAAAACAGGAATGTCAGTGTTCTGCCATGGCCAGCGAAGAGCCTGGATCTCAACCCCATTGAGCACATCTGGGACCTGTTGGATTGGAGGGAGAGGGCTAGGGCCATTCCCCCCAGAAATGTCCAGGAACTTGCAGGTGCCTTGGTGGAAGAGTGGGGTAACATCTCATATCAAGAACTGGCTAATCTGGTGCAGTCCACGAGGAGGAGATGCACTGCAGTACTTAATGCAGCTGGTGGCCACACCAGATACTGACTGTCATTTTTGATTTTGACCCCTCCTTTGTTCAGGGACACATTATTCAATTTCTGTTAGTCACATGTCTGTGGAACTTGTTCAGTTTATGTCTCAGTTGTTGAATCTTGTTATGTTCATACAAATATTTACACATGTTAGGTTTGCTGAAAATAAATGCAGTTGACAGTGAGAGGACGTTTCTTTTTTTGCTGAGTTTATATAGAATATCATACTGATACCGTCTGTAGTGTATAGGTTATTTTATCAATATCTATGTGCGTCCTCATGCCAACAGTGCCAACGTAAAAAAAACTCTATGGGCACATGTGCAATGACATCCACAGGCCACTGGAGGACAGTCTAAGCTGGGTACACGTAGTTCTTGATTACATCGTCGAGTAGTAATGTAAATTGGTTCAATACGAGACAGATATGAACTACATTACATAATATCTGATTTATTTATTTCTGATCAGTCCATAATACTGCATTTATTTATTTTTAAAACAGTTATGATCTCAAATAATAAAATAGTATAGATTCTACATAACATAGCAATATAAAAGTTATGTTTTCAGATGTAACTTCAGGCCTAACTTTCACATTCTGTTGAGGCCTCAATCAAATAAGTGATATTCACTTTTGGTCTAGAGTAGGCCTAGAGTAGGTCTAGAGTAGGCCTAGAGTAGGTCTATAGTAGGCCTAGAATAGATCTAGAGTAGGCCTAGAGTAGGTCTATAGTAGGCCTAGAATAGATCTAGAGTAGGCCTAGAGTAGGTCTATAGTAGGCCTAGAATAGATCTAGAGTAGGCCTAGAGTAGACAAATATTGTGTTTAGAGTAATGTTAACAGTGTGAGGGGAGGAGGTAGTGTCATACGCAGAGAGTCAACAGAGACCCAGCAGGTCAAGAGATGCACCCGTTGCCTCGCAGCTTGGACCAGAGGGCTGGGCTGCAGCTGTTTTGTTCTGCAGGCGCCTCCATGCCGCTAGAATGCAGACAGTAAACCTGCAGACACAACTACACACACACACACACACACACACACACAGCTACACACACACGCACACACACACACACACATACACACACCAGTGTGGCGCAGTGATCTAGGGCACAGCATCTTAGTGCTAGAGATGTCACTACAGACCCTGATTCGATTCCAGGCTGTATCACAACCGCCTGTGTTTGGGAGTCCCATAGGGTGGTGCACAATTGTCCCAGTGTCGTTAGGGTTTGACCGGGGTAGGCCATCATTTTAAATAAGAATTTGTTTTTAACGGACTTGCCTAGTTAAATAAATAAAATAAAATGAACCCACAAACCCCATGACCATATTGCTTCTCAATCCTCATGGCCCTGAACAACTTGGTGTCTTTCTTGGCTTATTGTATGGATCTCTACTAACTTTACATCTATAAATAATTTCTACTGAGGAAACGGAACAAAGGGATGTAAACCAGCTTGTATTATTCAGTGAGTGAATGCTGCATGATTTATAAACTAGGTTATTGTCAGAGATTGCTCTCAGTCAAATTGAATCGTTTCAAAATACTAGGCCTGACGCAAAAGTGCCTCTACACAGCCCTTAGTCATGATATATTGTCCATATACCACAAACCCACAATGCGCCTTATTGCTATTATAAACTGATTACCAACATAAATGGAACAGTAAAACTAGCATTTTTACATTATAGCCCTGGTATATTTAAGCTATAAGGCCTGGGGGGTATATGGCCATTGTATGAAGGCTGAGAGGTGTTCTTAGGGATGATGCAACTCGTCCCTGAATGCTGATTGGCTGAAAGCCATGGAATATCAGTCCATGTACCATGGGTATGACAAACCATTACTTTTTACTGTTCTTGCTGTTCTAATTACGTTGGTAACCAGTTTATATTAGCAATATGGTACCTCAAGGGTTTGCGGTATATGGCCAATATTCCACTGCTAATGGCGCACTCCACATTGCATCCTGCTAAGAACAGCCCTTAGCTAAGCTATATTGGCCATTTACCACAAACACCTGAGGTGCCTTATTGCTATTATAAAGTGGTTTCTAACGTTTGCCACACCTCCTCGGGCATTATTGCATTATAATAATGAGATGTTTTTTTTCCTCATTGACAGTATTTTTATGGATTTCTATACACTGTGATGGCCTCGCGTCCCTGGCGTCTCGGAGGGTTGGTGTTTTGGGAGGGTTGAACGCTGAAAACATTCACGGAGGAGCTCGATGATGTCATCTGAAAACTCACTCCCCCAAGTCAAAGGCGCCGATTTGTTCTCTTCTTTTTTATTTTCACCCTAGAGTTTCTCCAATGCGTCGCGGACCACAGCACAAAAGGTAGTCAAATAACGAGGTAGTCAAGTAACTCAAGTAAACTGTAGATAAGCTTTGCTGTCTAAACGACGCGGGACTAAGGGGGTTTGGCGACTGGACATAGAACCAAACAGCCCCTTTTCTGTGGGCGAGCGGGTCAACTTTTATTCGAACCCCAAAAATGAATCGGAGTTTCATTAAATCCCAATCTTCCCTGCAATACTTGGACTGCATCGCGGTTGAAGTGAAAAGCAAGGTAAGCAGACTACCCTATCGATGGCACCCATTTAGGCATTACATATATTTTTTTAGGCTAAATCAGCCTAAACTACCTCACATACTCTGGGGTGGTGGAGACTGCAGACCATACAACTACTGGTCTAGATTTGACCTGGCACATGCTATGGGAAAACTTGCACTCTCAACAATTAAGCCAGTTGTCTAAATGAAGTATTGGTTGTAAACTGTTTTCACAAGGCAACTTCTAGGGAAAACCCGCTGAAGACTAATCATGTAAATCCTTATGCCATGGCAGCATGTTTTTTCACTACTGGCACGATTTTCTAGAAAAACTGGTTTTGCAATGAGGAAAGTCATTTTTAAACGTGTTAATTATTAGAACGAAAGACTTGTTAATTTGCAAGAGAGTAAGTAGAGTCAAGACATGGATACTTTTTGAAACTACACTTTTTGTTGTTGTTGCTGCTACTAAGTAACCTAGTTGACACTGACAGCGTGTGGATTTCAATAGCACCACGGCAATACACAGACCGACCTTACAATATATATCATAGCTGTGCTTTCTCAAACAAATAACATTCCAATACAAGTCCTAACATCAATTAATTCAGTTATTTTAACAAATCTGTTCTCATTGTTACAAAACAACAATCTAGTCATCTATCGATTTGGGCCAGAAACACGTATGTGAAGAATTCACAAAGGTAGTGTAATGGGCTTTAATAGTCTTGTATTAGTGGACCGACTATAGCCATCTGCAGCTCCAGCCCCAAACTACTTCCTTCAGCAATGTCAGAAATCCCAGACATTGAGTGTTTTTAGTTATTAGGACAAGCATCTCTTGACCTGCTGGGGATCTGACTCTGTGTGAAGCTACCTCTACCCCACACACTGTAAACATCACTCTAAGTCTAGAGTATGTGCCAGCTGCCTGCCTGCCTGCCTACCTACCTACCTACCTACCTACCTACCTACCTACCTACCTACCAACCAACCAACCAACCAACCAACCAACCAACCAACAGACAGACAGACAGACTGGTGATAAGATGAAAAGGTGCTGTTGAAAATGTTTGAGTATAATAGATAAGTTCAGATACCTGATCTCTAAACTACTGGCCCATGTCTTGCCTTTCCTCCATCCTGACATGTCAAGATATTCTACTGATAGTGTGTTCTTTTAACATACTATGGTATGTTGCTCCGGTTCCGCCATCATTCCTCTCTGTCCTCCTCTCGTATAAAGCAAGGTTTAAAATGGAACTGGAGTCTAGTGCATTTGCAGGTGTCTTTCACAGCTTGTCCACTTAGACAGGTTGTATCATTTTTGTTGTGCGGTATTGGAATTTGTGGCTGGCTGTGTTTTGATGAAGGCTCAAGGCTCTTGTTGGTGAAGTGCATCATGGCACCATGCCCGCTGCAGAGCCAAGCCCCTCCATTGTCTCAGAGGGCTGAGTGAGTATTCAGCCTAATTCAGAGTTAGTATTCAGCCTCACTCTAATTCATACCAGGGCTGGAATGCTGCTGACCCACTGTCTCTCTGTCTGTGGTGAAAGGAGGCCCTGTTTCAGGAGCCCTGGGAGAGACTTATCCCCCCCCCTCCCCTCCCCTCCCTTCTGGGCTCTCTCTCCTGGGAACCCCTTCAGGATCAAGCAGTTTAAAGTTTTGTTTTTGGGTGTTGTGTGTTTTAAAACACAACCTCGGACAGGTTGAGGGGGAAACTTTAGGAGAAATGTGTCATCGAGAGCCATAGTGGGATGGGCTAGGTTGGGCAGGACTAAACGTGTCATCACAGAACTGTCTGTCGTAGTGATAGTGAGTCAACCAGTGTCCTATAGTGACACAACATCCATGCTCACCGTCACCACTCTATTCAGGCCTGTTGGAGTGTTACATCAGCCAGGCACCATCTCTCACCACTATCTGATGGAGTGAGTCTGTATCAGTCTCCTGGTGATGTCACAAAGGGTTTTAGTTCCTGCTTCTCACTGACCCAGGATGAGAACCTGTTCTCAGGGGAATTGTTCTGTGTCTGATAAACCCGGACTACAACAGAACAGACTAGAACAACAGGGCTTCTCAAAGGCGAGCTGTGTTGCAGCGGGCTGGTTTGTCTCTGCAGCAGGTGTTATCTGTAGAGGTGTAAGATGATACTGTTAGCATGTCTTTTCTCACCTGACAGTATCTACCTCACCCTCTTCCCTCCCTCACCCATCATGGTTCATCTCTCAACCACTGGCGTTTTCATCTCCATGCAAAACTGTCCATAGGTCAGCCGAGCAGTTTAGACTGACTGTCACACGGGAGAAACGTGATAAGACCGAAGCCATTTGGCGAGCTTAGTCTAGCCTCCATGTCAGTCAGTTTGCCTAATGGCTGAGCAGTCTGTACCTGTCTGTACTGGCTGAGCAGTCTGTACCTGTCTGAACCCGTTGACATTCTCCTGTGTGTGTGGGAGGGGGGGGTGCTTTGTCAGTGTGTTGTATTACTTTCAGGTTTTGATTCAAATTTAGCTCATGGCCTTGTCTAGACTTGTCTAGGCTGATACCCTTTAGGGCCTGTTCTGCTTTAATACACATGCTGTTCCAACAGCTCAGTTACCTGGATGACACAGTAACCTACAACAATACCGTTGACCACCTACTTTTCAACGACTAACACATTCTAACACTTCTAGATTTCTGATTTACATTTTTCATAACCGTTGAGTCATGTGAGTCCCCCCCCCCCCCCACAAGACCTCCATTCGCCCAGAAGCTGAGAGAGAACAGTCACAAACTCATCACTTATTACTTAATGGAAAGATCCATTTCTGATTTATTGTAGTGTGTGCTCATGTGTGTGTGTTTATCTGCGTTTGGCATCGGGTATGAGTTGGATGGCACGCCTGGCATTGCACTGCCTCACCAACATGCTCCGATATTTCACATAGTAATGGCAGCCTTCATGACAGGCCCAGTCTAACAAAGGTCTCCCAGCAGTCTAACCCAGGCCTCCCTCTAGGACAAATTGCCATTCAGACCTTCGTCTCTGAGCAAATAATTACCGGGCCACAGCAGAGTGCAGCACATCGCGCCACCATTCACAAATGACTGAGGTTGTAATGGGACAGTGCTATGTTGTAACGTGACAGTGCTATTGTCAGAGACAAAGCCTAGCTTGTGTTATGCAGGCCCAGTGCCCACGCATACAGTGCTAGAGTTTCTACTGGCCGTGTCAGTCACATGACCACAGCTGTGACCCCTAGGTCAACCCAGCTGCTCTTCGGGGTGGTCCAGTCACACACACACAATGACAGGCCAGTGTAGACAATCACGCCTCTAGGCATCCTGTCTGAGCAAACATTGTGTGTGTGTGTGTGTGTGTGTGTGCAGTCAGTTTGTCCATATAATATTGCCCAGACAGAAGACGGTGTAAACGTCAGAACAAAATTGAACTGTGTTTGCGTCTTCTCATCCAGATTGAGTCAGCAGTAAACCGGCCTTTCACCTGCATTGTTCCTTTGTCGAAGTCTGTTCCCTGCTCCCCTATATAGTGCAAGTGCACTACATTTGACCTGGGACCTTGGTCAACAGTAGTGGACTATATAGGGGAAAGGGTGCATTTGGGACAAGCCTAAACCTCCACTTCCCTCTGATTCAGTGGGATAAATCAAAGACCTGGGCGTCGCAGTCACATTGTAACAATCTGGCTCTGGTTTTTACCCGTGTCATCACTTGTGTTACAATGTGTAGACAGTTTTATATTGGTTAGATTGTCTGTGAAGGTCAGAATCATCATGTTGTTTAGACGTCCTGAATGAATATTGTGTCTGTCTGACAAAACAGAATTGGCAGTCTGCCAGTTCAATTCTGAACGTCATAACCTTGGTGGTAGTAGATTGTTCTCCAACGTGAATCTGTTGTAAATCACTTCTCTTCATATCCGCAGTATGTTGTGTGCCCCGAAAATCTTTTCCACCCAGGTTTATTTATGTCTTACTGTAAGTTTATAGGCCAGATCGATGAGATTGAGCCGACCTTATACTTGAGTCTCAAACGGGGTTCAGTGCTGTGCTCTGTCACCCATAGCAACTCTTGCTAAGTCATCCCTATGTGTTGTCCCTGTGTGTTGTCCCTGCAGTATGGAGCAGAGTTCCGGCGGTTCTCCGTGGACCGTTTCAAACCGGGGAAGTTCGAGGACTTCTATAAGCTCATCATGCATGTTCACCGCATCTCCAACATGGAGGTCATGATTGGCTACGCTGACATCCACGGAGACCTGCTGCCAATCAACAATGACGACAACTTCTGCAAGGCGGTGTCTACGGCCCACCCACTGCTCCGGGTCTTCATACAGAGACAAGGTGAGGAGCAGCTCCACTAGACCTGTATGGTGTTGCACTTTTCTCTATCAGCAACAATCCTTTTACGTCGTCAGTGGTTATGTAATGAATTGGGTCTGTTTTCTCACCACTAGCTGTCGGAATCCTTTTGTTTGCCTCACACTGGAGGGGTGGCTGTCCTGTACTGCTGGCCCTCTGTGTGTGTGGGGTGGTTTAGTCCTGTGTGTGTGTGTGTGTGTGGGGTGGGGGTTCAGTCCTGTGTGCTATCTTAAAGGGAAATTCTTGCAGGCGAATGCAGCCAATAGAAAGAAGTCGATGGGAGCCAGTGTGCTGACATACCAGACATTACTGAGAACAAAAGCCCCGCTTGAATGAGAGGTTTCTCACTGTGTAGGGCTGAGCGGAGCCAAATGCAACACTCCTAAACACTGAATGGGAGCCCACCCCCCGTATACACAAGGCATGTGGAGGCCGCTTCCCCCTGTATACCAGGCATGGGGAGCCCACTGCAGCGGGCCCCAGCATACAAGTGACTCCATCATTCATGTTTCATGTGAAATCCTCAGTGGAATGTTCACGTCATTGGCTGTGTTGTGTTTCCTGGTGTGCTGTCTCACGACATACTGCTACAGTCCGTGTTATGACAATACTCCCACCGATTGTAATACAAGAGGCTGAACAAAGCGGGGTGTTCTCATAGCACATTGCTGACACAAAGGATTTGTCTGTTGAAATGATGCCTCTCCAGTAGTCTATCATTTTATACAGAATGAAGAGACTACAGGAAGGTTATACACAGCCTCTCCTAATAAAGAATGAAGGTTAAATCAGGTGGTTTGAAGAGTTAAGGAAAGCTGGTAAAGTGTTCGTAATGTGTGCGGCAGGGTAAGGTGAACTTATTGCATTAGAACTCATGGTGTAAGCATGAGTAGTATTTAGGGGATTTTGCTCTGTAGTTTCTTCGGGGATGAGTTAACATTCAGGAACTATGTATTGAGGCCATTGTTCTACTAACTTCTAGTCATACTGAGGTGTATTCCTGCCTGTGTATCTGTGAGTAAATGGTCCCTGTGGTGACTAGCGCTGGGTCGTACCAGCAGTGCAACAGGGGGCACCGTGTTAACCAGCACCACAGGTTTCCCGTCAGTCACGCTGTCCAAGCGTCTCCGGACCACCGGAGAACAATCCAGGCCTCTGTCAGAGACTGTCAGTAGTTAGAACAGGCCTCTCTCAGGGCCTCTCACAGAGACATGACTCCGTCACTCTGATCCTATTCTAATGCAGTATGGGTCATCTGGACCCGCACACTGACTGAACAAACATTTAACTTTACCGTAACCTCTGAGACAACAATGCTGCTCGCAACAGTCTTAAGCATTCTTCTTCACTCGGTTTTGCGTGACCTCACACTTGGAGAAAGCTGGAAAGGAAATTATTTATGCAAAACACCCCTCCTGAGTGGAACTCTGGAATCGGTTTATAAGACTGAACAGAGCAGGTTAATGTCCCTGACAATGGAGTTCCACAGCCCAGAACCCTTCACTGCCTGTCAGTTTATAGAGACTTCTCTCTCACCACATGAAATCTGACCCAGCCAATCAGAGTAGACAAAGTCAGACAAGGCCCCAAGGGCCAGGTTAGGGGGATGGGGGGGGGATCGCCTCCATGGTCCACTGCCATGAGAAGGACCCATTGATGTGCTACAGGTGCACATCACCCCTCCTCCTGGGATCCACGAAGACCCCCAGATCTCTGGGTAGTGACTAGAGGGGAACTGAACCTGGAAGAGTCCACTTCCACTTCCTCTTGGTTGACATTAGATTTAAAAAATAAAAAAACTTTTACCCCTTTTTCTCCCCAATTTCGTGGTATTTAATTGGTAGTTAGTCTTGTCCCATCGCTGAAACTCCCGTGCGGACTCGGAAGAGGCGAAGGTCGAGAGCCTTGCATCCTCCGAAACACAACCCTCCCAAGCCGCACTGCTTCTTGACACACTGCTCGCTTAACCCGGAAGCCGGCCCCACTAATGTGTCGGATGAAACAGTGCAACTTGCGACCGGCCCGCCGCTAGAGTGCGATGGGACAAGGACATCCCGGTCGGCAAAACCCTCACCTTACCCGGACGACGCTGGACCAATTGTGCGCCACCTCATGGGTTTTTCAGTCCCAGCCGGCTGTGTGAGAGCCTGGGATCAAACCCGGGTCTGTAGTGATGCTGCACCACTCGGGAGGCCCCTCCTGGTTTAATTTGAACTCTCCCCCAACTACCTTTCCCAACCCCCCTCCCTGTGTGAGTGTGGGGAACTTGCTGCTTTTACAAGGGTGTCTCTCTCTCTGACCGGTAACAAGGCCTGTTGTTGGTGTAGAGGGATCAGTCAGTAGCCACATGCATCGGTGCAGCTGGCTTTCACCCATCCTGCCTGTGCTGTCCATTGTTCAGTGAGTTATGAGGCTGTAGGATGATCAACTCAGACTGAGGGGGAGAGGCTTAAGGATCTTTCTGCACCTGCTGTTATACAATATTTTCCTGTAAAATGGGGAGATCCAGGAAGTTGGAATAATTCCCTAATGTCATTTCCTAGCTCATGTTGTTACTGGAGCCACGTCTGTTTTGCAAACTAATGATCAATAAACTGCCGAGATGCTGAAGCTGTGGCCCCGACTGGTCACGGAGCTGGTCAAGGAGGAACAACCGTATTAGGACTGTCCTGTAGACGTATAGAGCAGAGACCGTGGGGAACTCTGGAACACTCTATTCTAGTGTATGACTGTTACAGTTCGGGAGCTGGGAAAGATACAAGCAGAGTATAAGGACAGAGGAAAAAGAGTTTGTGCAAAAGAGTAGTTGAAAGCAGGCCTGTATTCAGGCTCCCTGCCTGAGACAATGTGTAGCTGTCCAGTCATGGGGCCCTGCTGGTCACTCACATTAGCTGTGGGTCAAAGAGCTGTAGTGGGTGAGCTTTGTGTGGCCTCCATGGCACTGCAGTGGTGGAGCTTTAGTTTGGGTCTGAAATGTCACCCTTTTCACTATATAGTGCACTGCTTTTGAAGAGGGTCATATAGAGTCACAGGCTTTAGTCTTTGGACCAGCTCTGGCCTGACAACTTCTAATGTAAACCAAACTGATGGTAATGGCTGCATAGGGTTAAGGTTCAACTTGTGAATTGTAACTTTTCATTGAAATTGATTCTAATTGCATTATAAATAAAGAATGAAATAGCTGGCACACATGGTTTTCGTCAGGGGTAGGCAATAGATTCAGCCGCAGGCCGATTTTTATTTATTTATTATTTTTTAAACATTTATTTATTTAATTTTTTCAGGGGGAGTTGTCTGGGGGCCAGAACATAATTAGAATAATTTGTACACTGCGAATTGACCAGATCTAAGGCCAAAATCAAATGTTACTTGAAAATAACAATTTCATACAGTTCCTTCAGAAAATATTCACACTCCTTGACCTTTTCCACATTTTGTCGTGTTGGAAAGTGGGATTAAAATGGATTTAATTGTCACTTTTTGTCAATGATCTACACAAAATACTCTTAATGTCCAAGTGGAAGAGACATTGAAACAGAACACTAGCTTCATTAGATAAGTATTCAACCTCCTCAGTCAATACATGTTAGAATATTTTTTGACGGTGATTACAGCTGTGAGTCTTTCTGGGTAAGTCTAAGAACGTTTAACACCTACATTGTGCAACATTTGCCCATTTTATTCTTTTCAAAATTTGTCAAGTGTTGTCAATTTGGTTGATCATTGCTAGATAACCATTTTCAGGTTTTGCCATAGATTTTCAAGCAGATTCTCAAACGGATTTGTAACTCGGCCACTCAAGAACATTCACTGTCTTCTTGGTAAGCTCCAGTGTAGATTTAGCCTTGTGTTTTAGATACTTGTCCTGCTGAAAATTGAATTCATCTCCCGGTGTCTGGTGGAAAGCAGACTGAACCAGGTTTTCCTCTAGGATTTTGCCTGTGCTTAGCTCCATTCTGTTTTATCCTGAAAAACTCCCCAGTCATTAACGATTACAAGCATACCCATAACATGAAGTCACCACAGTTGATGAAAATATGGAGAGTGGTACTCAGTAATGTGTTGTATTGAATTTGACCCAAACATAACATGATGTATGCAGGACACAACCTTAATTGCTTTGCCATATTTTTTTGCAGCATTACTTTTTGGTGCCTTGTTGCAAACAGAATGCATGTTTCGTAGTATTTATATTCAGTACAGGCTTCCTTTTCAATGCCATTTAGTATTGTGAAGTAACTACAATGTTGTTGATCCATCCTCTTATCACAGCCATTAAACTATGTAACTGTTTTAAAGTCACCATTGGCCTCATGAGTTAGGATGGACGCCTGTATCTTTAATGACGGGGTGTATTGATACACCATCCAAAGTGTAATTAATAACTTCACCTTGCTCAAAGGGATATTCAATGTCTGTTTTTACATTTTTACCCATCTACCAATAGATGCCCTTCTTTCTTTGCGAGCCATTGGAAAAGCTCCCTAGTCTTTGTGGTTGAATCTCTGTTTGAAGTTCACTACTCAACTGAGGGACCTTACACTTCTCTGTGAAGTACAGAGATGAGTCATACAAAATTCATGTTAAATCACTATTGTTGCACACTGTCCATGCAACTTATGTGGCTTGTTATGGAAATGTTTAATCCTGAACTTATTTCAGCTTGCCATAACAAAGGGTTTAGTACAGTTATATTCAAGATATTTCAGATTTTCATTTTCTATTCATTAGTAAAATTTTGGATAAACATAATTCCTCTTTGACATTATGGGGTATTGTGTGTGTGTGTGTGTGTGTGTGTGTGTGTGTATAGGCCAGTGACATGATCTCAATCCATTTTTATATTCAAACAAAATGATGAAAAAGACCAGGGATATGAATACTTTCTGAAGGCACTTTACCTTGATTACATATAGACACGATCACGTCTAGTTTTTTTTAATTTATGTGAATACTTGAACAGATTTCCTGAATTTAAACTGTTGATATTTTTGGGGGACCAAAATAAAAATAACTTGTGGGGGCCGTTTTTGGCACATGGGCCACCTGTTGCCAACCACTGGTATACAAACAAAGCATAGATTGGTTTTTATTGTTTTGTGTTGGGACAATTCCACGGTGACGGAATTAAACATGGACTCAGTTCTTTCACTTAAATGTATGCCAAACAAAAACCCTTGATTTCAAGGTTTAACAAACCATACAACTCTATGCACAAGGACCACTTGTTACAATCATTTATACACAATCATTTATACACAATCATTTATACAAACACATTTATACAAACACATTTTAATGGAAGAACTGTGCAGATAACTTTGGTCACAGATTTACGGTAAAGTCTCCCTCAGGTTTTTGTTTGGCATAGTCTCGGCCCAAGTCTGTAACCGTGGAATTACCTTTTTACAAGACTTTATTTTTTCTGGTATATGTTTTCTAAGAGCCCTTGTGCATCTGATCCAGGAATCAAAGCCTTTACTAATGCCACATTTTTTTAAGATGGAAAATGCTTGAAAAGTGTATTTGTGCCTTAATTTCCCCAAACTATAGACTTTGCTTCTATGAACTTCTCATGTTGGTGCTCATGGGTCCTTTCCGATGGAAATGCCCATAGGCAGAAATTGGGAACACATTTCACGTAAGATGTTACTGGGGTGCCACACAGTCAACATAAGTTTACCTTAGGGGACTCGTTAACCTCAATTTTCAGGTACAGCCAAATGTTTTTTTTCTGGTTGAAAGCACTGCTTGTTTGTTTTACCTGAATCCCCCCCCCCAGTGCACATAATTAATTAAAACAGTCATATAGAGTTAAAAAATGTTGAATGTGCCCCATCAGAATCCTTCCTTCAACTACACTGTAGCAGACTTCCTGCCTTTTAACCAAGCAAAATACATTACTTATTCTTTTTTCACGTTTTGGGAGGAAATTTTGTTTTTGAAGACAATGCCAGCGCCGAACACCGACTAAACTTTAAACAGACGACAGCCCCTCTTTCGCAAAACCCCCAGTTGAAGTAAATACTGGGAAGTTGGGAACGAGGAGGTGGGTGATTTAGGCCAAGGTCGTCGCAGTGTGGCCCGTTTTTAACGTGGTGTTGTGTACATAACCTCAATAACCTTCTGTACACTCACCTGTGACAACTAGAGACAGGTAACGGCGTCAGCCAAAACAGTGGCTCTGATACTTAGTACAAACCCACAGGACCGGCTGTCAGAAGGAAACGGCTTTGTCCAAGTTTGTCTCTTAGTTTATCACTTAATTTGGCAAGGACCATAGTGAACAAATTGGTATTATTGTTTTTACTCCTTTGACTTGGAATCGAGTTTTCACAACAGACGTTCAGGGGAAGTGTTATTGTAATTGTAGACTCTATTTGAAGTATACATCTGTTGAGGAATAAAACTTGGCATGGTCTGAATAGAGGAATGTCATTCACACTGTAACAGAACCCTGCTGTGGGGCACTGTCTGGACTGGACTGATTATATAGTGAACCGGCTGCTTTGTTATATTTCTGTCGTTACTAAACAAAGTGGGGTGGTGCTTTTACTAAGCATTGAAACAAACAACCCTCTCCAGTAAGTATAAGTTAATTCCCCAGAGAGGATGTGACTCCAGACCAGAGTATTGAAGAGAGCCAGTCAGTCAATTCTGAAGTCCCTACAGAAAGCTGAGCCCAGACTGTGGACTGTGTAGAGACGTAGAGAAGGCCCAGGCTGACTCGGTTAGATCTCATCTGAAAGACTGAGTCGAAGTCATAACGAGCTGGAACTTTCATCAGTATTGCCATTTTAGATTGGAGTTGTATCCAAAGTTAATCTTCTGCGAAATGTTTCTTAGATCCATAACGTTCTCCCTCTCATCATGCTGATGGGTTGTTGGAGGAGAGACCATTTAGCATGTCTGTTAACAAGCGTCTCTTTTGGCAACATGCACCTCCTCCCCCCCCACCCCCAAGTATGTGACTAATGGTCATTGGCTGCAACTTATAAAACATCCCAACCAACTCCTTAAGACTTGCCTGTAGCTTCTCTGCACTATTAGTCGATCATTGCATCCCTCCTGTGTATGCTGGGTGTTTGTGTTTGTCTACCACAGCAGCATGAGGTACTGAGCCACAGGGTACTGTCTGAACCTCTGGTCCACCCAGACCCCTCATTACCACAGGGCTTCTGAGAACTCCCCCCTGGAACAGGAACACGTTGTGTTACCACTCATTGCACCGCAGACTCCTCCTGAAGAGAGGCCCACATGACAGATGTTTCACCTCTCCACCAGTGTTGTGTAAAAAGCTGTGTCCCCTGAGCATTTTAAACCGGGGTGTAGAGTAATTTTAGCGTCAGCCCTTTATCCCCCCCAGTCAGAACAGTGACAGCAGAGCAGGCTTAGGGATGTCACTCTCGTGCTGAGATCGGATTAGATGTCTGATTTTTAGTTTAATGTAATATTTATTCATGCGACAATTTGGCCTTTCTCCTCCTGGCCTTATGTAAGTATACAAACCTTGCTTGGTCAGAGGAGAGGACTGCAGCATCCCTTGTATTATCGGCCATGGGAATGCATTAACTGTGCATTTGACTTGTCTTATTGTCCATCTCTTGCTCAGATTTCGGGGGTAAACGCCTGGTTCTGTTTGGGATAGTGGTTATGAAACGGGAGATGTATTTGCTGGTCCACATGTTGCTCTGGACAAACAGACAGGCTCTTGAAATGGGAGGAAGAGAACCAGCTGTCAGTAACCCCTCTGCCCCTCTACTTCCACCCAGTCCAACGGAAGGTTGCAAGTTCAAACCCCCGAGCTGACAAGGTACAAATTTGTCGTTCTTCCCCTGAACAGGCAGTTAACCCACTGTTCCTAGGCCGTCATTGAAAATAGGAATTTGTTATTAACTGACTTGCCTAGTTAAAGGTAAAATTTAAAAAATGATGAAGTCTGAAAGAGGGAGAACCGAAAGGGAGAGAAAGGCGTCTGCAGGTTTAGGCTAGTCCAGTCTGCTGTGGTTCTGTTATTCAGACATCAGACAGCCCTGTCTGGGTCATTGGTAATCCCAGTCATATCAAGAGGGGAGACAGTGCTGTGCTGCTCAGGCTATGCTGGACCATTACCTCCCAGAGAGGGGGGACACTGGCGGGCTGTTCATAGAAATAGCTTCTGCCTTCCTGTAAGTTGTTATAGCAGTTGTTTTGAAGGGCCTGGCTGGCTGGCTGGTCTGTGTTTGGCTTCCCTCTGCAGTTTATTTGGTTATCCTGCCTGCTTCCCGTAGTAGGCTGTCCTGTGTGTGTTCTTGGACCATGCCAAGTGTATCTACACTACGGTGGTATGCTGGCCTGACCAGAGCAGTTAAAAGTGGTGTGTGTGTGTGGTCATTTCCTCCTTTGGTCCTCAGAGTGCAGTAGTTGGAGTGTGATGGAGCTGTGGCTGCCTGCTAGGAGCAGCATGAAAGGTTAGCACCATGCCTGATTGAGGCTGGCCCTCTGTCTGCCTCAGGCTGCCTGTTCTCTTAAAGCAGGACTATTATGAACAGTTTTTAGATGGGCCCTAAATGAAGCCACTTGTTTGGGTGTCAGTAATGCCACACCACCCCCTCCTCCACCCACGCTCTTCCCATTAACAGGGCCAGATACAGTAGTTTAGTTTACCCAAGCAAGCTTTTTCCATGACTTCCCCTGTTTGTGTCTTGGTGTTTGGTGGTGCTTTTAATTTCGTGGTTGTTTGTGGAGTCAGTATACGGTCATGGCAATAACACAGCAGCTTGTTGTTTAGGAGCTTCACAGGAGCAGAGGATGGTTGGGAGGAGAGCAGAGCATGGTTGGAGGAGAGTAATCTGCACTCTTTCCTTTTATTAATCTCCCCCTCCTTGGATCCCTCCTTCCTGGTCTCCTCTGTCTGCTCTAGAGATCACACACACCTCTTTCCATCCTCTCTCTAAACTAGAGTGGAGGAGTCGTCTGTTCCCTTTAATTAAACTCTAAACGTCAGTTGTTTTTTTTCTCCCTCGCCTTGCTTCATTTTGCTTTACGACCTGCTTTGAAAAGGCCTCGGCTGAGTCGGCCCCCACAACCAAAGTTTCCAGACACACTGCCATGATTCCTGTGTGAGTTTCTCTCCGACATGATCTGAGACTGTGTCTGTACCACTGCATGTTAGCTTACATGACCTGTTGTGATTCTGATAGCTGTAGTTCTCCAGAGACTTAACCAGCTCCTCACAAAAACAACTTGCAAGTACATCTGTTTGCCCAGCCCATTCCTGCAGCAGCCTGAACCTTGAGTGTGTTTTTAGACCAGGTAAAGGAGGGGAGGTTTAGCCTAGTGCAAGGCTATCGTTATTTATAGTCCCAGCCAGGCAGTGTTTTAGTGAATTTTGGACCCAACCCAGTCACATGTGGTTTTGGAGAGAACTATCCCTGTGCTGGGCGGGAGCCTGGAAGAGGTTAATTGTGGGTGCTGGTCGGGGAGGGAAGCATTTAGCCTACTTTATGTCCGCAGGCTGTTTGAGGAGAGGTTAGGGTTGGGAGCAGGCAATGTCTCTATGCAAACCAGAAACCATCTCTCTCCAGTTCCTCTAAATACTGATCCAATGTAGGACAAGGCCAGACATGTGGGGTGTGTGTGTGTCACAGCGGTGAACACCAGTGCATGTTTGTGTTGGGAATTATGATGCCCTTTGAGAAGGAAATAGGTTACCTTGTTTTAAAGCCTCGCTGCTTGCTACATTCACTGTAAATTGGGCGGGACATGCCTCGTCTCCTGTCGAGTGCTGAAACGGCATCCTTTATTCTACACTGAACAAAAATATAAATGCAACATTTTACTGAGTTACAGTTCATATAAGGAAATCAGTCAATTGAAATAAATAAATTAGGCCCTAATCTGGATTTCACATGACTGGGACTACAGATATGCATCTGTTGGTCAGAGGCCTTTAAAAAATTAGGGATGTGGATCAGAAAACCAGTCAGTATCTGGTGTGACCACCATTTGCCTCATGCAGCGCAAGACATCTCCTTTAGAGTTGATCAGGGTGTTGATTGGCCTATGGAATGTTGTCCCACTCCTCTTCAATGGCTGTGTGAAGTTGCTGGATATTGGCGTGAACTGGAACATGTTGTCGTACACATCCATCCAGACTAGAGGTCTACCGATTAATCGGAATGGCCAATTAATTAGGGCCGATTTCAAATTTTCATAACAATCGGAAATCTGTATTTTTGGACACCAATTTTTTTTTTACACCTTTATTTAACTAGGCAAGTCAGTTAAGAACACATTCTTATTTTCAATGACGGCCTAGGAACAGTGGGTTGCCTTGTTCAGGGGCAGAAAGACAGATCTTTACCTTGTCAGCTCGGGGACTCAATCTTGCAACCTTACGGTTAACTAGTTCAATGCTCTAACCACCTGCTTTACATTGCACTCCAAGAGGAGCCTGCCTGTTACACGAATGCAGTAAGAAGCCAAGGTAAGTTGCTAGCTTGCATTAAACTTATCTTATAAAAAAAACAATCAATCAATCATAATCACTAGTTAACTACACATGGTTGATGATATTACTAGTTTATCTAGCGTGTCCTGTGTTGCATATAATCGATGCGGTGCGGATTTGTGAAAAAGGACTGTCGTTGCTCCAACGTGTACCTAACCATAAACATCAATGCCTTTCCTAAAATCAGTACACAGAAGTATATATTTTTAAACCTGCATATTTAGCTAAAAGAAATCCAGGTTAGAAGGCAATATTAACCAAGTGAAATTGTGTCACTTCTCTTGCGTTCATTGCACGCAGAGTCAGGATATATGCAACAGTTTGGGCCGCCTGGCTCGTTGCGAACTAATTTGCCAGACATATGTAATTATGACATAACATTGAAGGTTGTGCAATGTAACAGGAATATTTAGACTTATGGATGTCACCCGTTAAAATACGGAACGGTTCTGTATTTCACTGAAAGAATAAACGTTTTGTTTTTGAGATGATAGTTTCCGGATTCGACCATATTAATGACCTAAGGCTCGTATTTCTGTGTATTATTATGTTATAATTAAGTCTATGATTTGATAGAGCAGTCTGACTGAGTGATGATAGGCACCAGCAGGCTCGTAAGCATTAATTCAAACAGCACTTTCGTGCGTTTTGCCAGCAACTCTTCGCTGTATATAACTTCAAGCCTATCAACTCCCGAGATTAAGCTGGTGTAACCTATGTGAAATGGCTAGCTAGTTAGCGGGGTGCGCTCTGAGACTTGGAGTAGTTGTTCCCCGTGGATTTTGTGGAGCGATGGGTAACTTCGAGGGTGGCTGTTGTCGATGTGTTCCTGGTTCGAGCCCAGGTAGGAGCAAGGAGAGGGACGGAAGCTATACTGTTACACTGGCAATACTAAAGTGCCTATAAGAACATCCAATAGTCAAAGGTATATGAAATACAAATCGTATAGAGAGAAATAGTCCAATAATTCCTATAATATCTACAACTTAAAACTTCTTACCTGGGAATATTGAAGACTCATGTTAAAAGGAACCACCGGCTTTCTCATGTTCTGAGCAAGGAACTTAAACGTTAGCTTTTTTACATGGCACATATTGCACTTTTACTTTCTTCTCCAACACTTTGTTTTTGCATTATTTAAACCAAATTGAACATGTTTCATTATCTATTTGAGGCTAAATTGATTTTATTGATGTATTATATTAAGTGAAAATAAGTGTTCATTCACTATTGTTGCAATTGTCATTATTACAAATAAATGTAAAAAATCGTCCAATTAATCGGTATCTGCTTTTTTTTTGGTCCTCCAATAATCGGTATCGGCGTTGAAAAATCATAATCGCTCGACCTCCAATCCAGAGCATCCCAAACGTGCTCAACGGGTGAGTATGTAGGCCGTAGAAGAACATTTTCAGCTTCCAGGAATTGTGTACAGATCCTTGCTACATGGGGCCGTGCATTATCATGCTGAAACATGAGGTGATGGCGGCGGGGATATGGCACAACAATGGACCTCAGGATCTTGTCACAGTATCTGTGTATTCAAATTGCCATCGATAAAATGCAGGTGTGTTCGTTGTCTGTAGCCTATGCCTACCCATACCATAACCCCACTGCCACCATGGGGCACTCTGTTCACAACGTTGACATCAGCAAAACGCTCGCCCACACTAGGGCATATATCTTAGTCTGCAGTTGTTAGGCCGGGGGACGTACTGACAAATTCTCTAAAAAGACGGAGGCGGCTTATGGTAGAGAAATGAACAGTCAATTCTCTGGTAACAGCTCTGGTGGACATTCCTGCAGTCAGAATGCCAATTGCATGAGCCCTGAACTTAAGACATGTGGCATTGTGTTGTGGGACAACTGCACATTTTAATGGCCTTTTTATTGTCCCCAGCATAAGGTGCGTGCACCTGTGTAATGAGCATGCTCTTTAATCAGCTTCTTGATATGTCACATCTGCCAGGTATATGGATTGTCGTGGCAAAGGAGAATTGCTCACTAACAGGGATGTAAACAAATTTGTGCACAACATTTGAGAGAAATAAGCTTTGTGTGTATGGAACATTTTCTAGAGTCTTATTTCAGCTCATGAAACATGGGATCAACCAACACATGTTGTGTGTTTATTTTTTGATCTATTTTTGCTCTGTGTAGTTCACTCACATAAAAATAATTGTTTATTTATTTGAGAGTTTTACTCTCATACATTGTGGTAAGGTTAACTTTTTACTTTTAGCAGTTTCTTGTCTTTCACACAATTTTTTTGTATCTCTAAACAATTCTGGAACGCCATAAACATTCAAAACTCTGTCCCCTGTAGAATCCTGTAGAGTTGTGGTGGTTGATGACCAGGGATCAGAGAATAGAGTTTCTGTAGCAGTCATAATCAGCCCCATCTCTCCCTCTCAGGCAACGCGGCTACATGTGCCACACTATCTGGGCCCTTTAATAGTCCCGGCCGCTTGTGAGCACATGGGGTTGAGCCGCGAGGAAAGAGCAGTGAGAGAGTGAATGGAGCGGTGCAGGGAACGATGTGTTCTGAACATCTCCACTGCCGCCTCTGCCAGCGTTTTATTTCTGGACTCCATAATTACTGAGGAGGGCCTCTCCTCCTCAGCTACTCACCACCTTTACACACTGGTCTATCTGGGAAGCCATGTTACAAACAGGTCCAAAGCATAAATGTCTTTGTCCACGTAGTCCTAACTGTAAACACCCCCGATGAAGTACGGACCGTGACGCAAGTATTTAGAAGAACCATAATTGCTCTAGGAACGTTTTTGTTTTTGTTTTTTTTGTACTTGGTTCTCTCCTATTTAGGGATATCCACATGTATTGGTTGCAGTATTGCCCACTACCTAGCATGTAGGGATCCACAAATCCTGTCGCCTGAAGGCCATCAGATCTTAATCCACGAGATCAGCCACCCTGCAGAAATGTTGGCGGCAGTCATTATCTAGTCCATGACCTTTTGACCTCTGTCATAAGTTCATCATCATTGAAGCAAAAAACTCTCTCTGCATGGTCCCAAATTCACTTTGCCTGATAAAGCCCTGCCAGCTGGTGTGTCTGTCTGTCTCTTGTGGAAGCCAACCAAGAGACAGGCTCTCTGCTCTGGCCAAACTCTCGCTACCCCCCTCAGTGAACTAACACAATTAGCCCCGATGCAGCGGTTCGGTGGGCACACAAGGGCATCACTCAATGTCTGTGTTTTTATACTTGCACATCATGTAAACGTTGACATGTTTTTCCTAGAAAGGCTCAGTTGTGACTCGTGTTCTGCAGGGTGTTTCACTATTGTTTAAGTACTCTGTCAATCCCCCTGTGAAAGAACAGCACTGAATGTGACATTATTTTGTGGCTTTTATGTTTAGGGTGGGAATGTTCATCTGCTTTATTCACATCACCATGGCGACAGCATGTTAAATTCTGATTCTCTGATCTCCAAATGGTTCTTTGTGTAGATAAAATATGAACAGACTAAAACACAACACTCTTCTGACTGTAGTAGGACTTCCAGTCCACAGTTGGTGTTTGGGGGTGGTGGTTGGGGTGTGCTGAATCTGCTGAAGGGGATTAAAGGAACAATTCATCTGAGTTGAGAATGTGTTCAGAGAAGAGGCAGATATAGGTCATCATGTAAAACAGTGAGGCAGCCTGCTGTGCCCCACCTCTTAAATCTAACATCCTCTACCCCACTAGGACCAGGGAAGCGCTTGGTCAATGTTAACTGACAGTGGAGTGTTTGATTGGCTGCAGAGGATCAGGAGAGCTGTCAATCACAAAATTATATTGGCTGAGCTGGGACATGCAGGCAGGCTACAGACCTGAGCATGAACTTATTATTTTAACTATGATGCCCCACCTCATTGCAGAAAATGTTTTATTTTTTATTTTTAGGAAAGCAATTTCAATAGGTTAGGCCTAATCCCGTCTCTTGTTTACCTAATATAAGCATCCCCCATGCCTCTCTGTGGTCCTTTGCTCGTAGAGGGTATGTGGTCTGATTTTAGTTTTCTCTTATTGGCTTTGTAACTGCAGTGCAATAACTGACAGCAGACAGACACAGGGAGGGAGAAAGAGATGATGGAGGAGACAGGCCCCTCAACAAACATGTGGGCTGTCAGCCAATCAGGCCAGCTCAGCAGTTCAACAGTTCAGGGCGGTGGGATGGGAGGAGGAGCAAAGGAGTTCCAACTCTTCTCAGATGACTAGTGGAGACTAGACTATAAATAGTTTAGTTTTGTAGACTATAGATACGGACAGCTAGAGTGGAAGCACTTCAGTTCACCAGACACAAGTTTGGCTCAGCGGTCAATCTATAGTATAATACTGCAATTTATTGAAAACGGTTTGTGTTCCTACCTTATCACTGTTGTAAGCAGTCCTGACTTTAAAGTATTTGTGCATTATCTCAGGGGGCCCATTGTAATGAAGTAGTTTTATTTGACTTTGATTTTTTGCTTTGTTTGAGAAATTGAGTTGTGGGCAGGGTATGAGCTACTCGTTATGTGTCACCGTCTGAAAACGGAGTCCGTGGAGAACCTGACACGCATGTCAGCAACACACAGGAAGCAGTTTGGTTGTGTGGATGGTTCAGGTGTAGCAGCAGAGCTTCAGACCAGGCCTTTTATTGTTTCAGGTGTAGTTCCAGCCCGGGCCTGTCCCAGCCTGCCTAACAGTTACCCAACAACACCAAAGGACAGAGGTTCTACTTGGGGAGGAGAGGGGCTGACACTGCCCCGTGTGGACAGAACCAGCCTCTCGCTGGCTCTTACACAATGTGAAAAAAGAATTTCACAATGTGAAATAATATTATGGCTAAGGCACATTATAAAATATGTGCCCTGCACATTGATGTAACATGTGCAGGATATTATCAAATTATCTCACATTGTTATGTAGATCTGCTTTATGTACAGTAAGCAAAAATTCACATTATTCTTGCCAACCACAAAATAAGATATGTCTCTCTCTGAGAGGGAACCACAGTGAAGACAGTTTTTACTGTGGTTGAGTGAAACCCTCCAAAGCATTAGCTTACTGTGAGACTCTCTCGGCCTCTCTCTCTGTTTTGTCTTTCTCTAATGGTGGATGAAACCATGACGCTTTGTCCCCATTAGTCTGCAGTTACCTGTCCTAATCCCTTCTTTCCCATTCCACCTCCCCAACCATCATTTAATGATGTGTAGCTTGCACACTTCTCCCTGTGCCTGACAGGAAAACCTCAAGGCTGCAATCCCAACTCCACTTGGCCACTGGTGTAATTCTCACTAGTACGGGAGTTTGTGTGTGTGTGTGTGTGTGTGTGTGTGTGTAAGTTGTGAGGGCTGGTGTGTGAATGTCAACCTGGACTGTTGTGATTGGACAGGCTGGGTATTAGGGGTAACTGGGCTCCTGGGACAAGACCTGAGAAATTAGAAACATTTTCCCCAATGTCGCACTAATGAAATTCCACACAAATAAACAACATGTGTAGCAGCAGACTTGCAAAAAATAAAATGGCACATTATCCAAACAGGTTGTAGCATAGAAGCCACAACGTAGCATATTTGCCATAAATTCAAAGCACAATGGACACTGCCGTAGGACACACGTATACAGTTAATAAACCCTACCGGAAACCCCTACAGTATAGCCTATAAAATAACACGTGTCTCTTCAAGCGCTCACAATTTTGATGCCCATGTAGTGAATTGTGCATATGGCTATCTGTCAGACCATGAAGTCTGTTAACAATTCAGAGGCATGATAGAATTGTCCATCTTCTCCTATCTTAGAGCCTAGGCTATTTTCATATCCAGTCCCAATCCCACTGACACCCAAAATTCTGACTCCTGTCTCGCATGAAAGTTCCTACCTTTTATTCTGTACTCCATAGGTAGCATTATCAAAGTACGTCTCTCGTTTATGCATGTCAAAATACCGCTACAAACAATAGTACGCAAGTATAAACACCATGGGACGATGCACCACGCGCCCGATATGGATATACAGCTTGTCACCGTTAAGATGCCTTGAGATTTGTACTAATTCCACTCATCTCCCCGTTATTCATGAGCTGATCTGCTATCTGTATAATCATCAACTCAATTTTGCCAAATTATAGGAGATATTCTGTCATTCATTGAAGGAGGTTATCTAGCAAGCTTAACAACTTAGGTCACTTGAATTTTGTTTGGCTGCTATTACAAAGTGTGTGTGTGATTTAAAAATAAATTCAAATAAAGAATTGTGGAGAACTCTGGCATAGTGACCATATCTTGGTTTTAAATGCTTTAAATGAGCACTTCTGATTTTTGTGGTATTTCCTGGGACTCTCGGGATAAATATGAATTATTTGCGGTATTAAACCCCCACTGGGTATAGAGCGCCATGTGATCTGGTTGTCAGACTCCCCGGATCCTCTCTAATGAGAAGAAGTGAGGTCAGGAGATGTGGGATGGGGATAAAGAGATATGGAGTGTCTGTCGGTGAAGGTACAGTCCTTATCCTTCTCTCAGGGCCTGTTAGTTGTCACCCAGAACCTGGGGAGATTAGAGCGAGGGTTAGGAGGAGGAGGTTATGTTTAGGAGGTCTGGCTCTGCTCACTGACAGGCAGGCTGGTGAGGGGGTGGAGAGATACCCGGCTAGACCAGACCAGGCCAGGGAGAGGCTGTATCTAGTGTCCAGGCAGGGATGGGTACACTCTCATTCACCACGACACAGTTTATCAGCAAACCCCCCTCTGCTGCCAATGTAGATGTCTTGTCTATATTGGTCTCACTGGGACAGTGGTGGATAGTCCTCTCTCTGGAGTTCAGAAACTCTTGGGCTTTAATCAAATGTCACCCTCTCACCACCACCACCACCCCCCTGCACTAATAAAGCCTTCTGATATTTCACCATTACTGGAACATCCAATGATGCACTTGGTTTACAGCCTGAGACTGTCTATGACTCATATAGCTCTGACTCGTCCAGTCTTTGTGAGTGTAATGTATTAGGCCAGGGGTTCCCAAACATTTTCACTCGGGGACCCCCCGTCCAGCGCACGTCACGTCTATTTCTATGTGCACAAGAACTGCTCATGAGACAAACTGTTCACCTCTTGGTGGTGGAGAGAATTTCAGGTTTAAAGCATATTTCCTGCAATTCTACACATTTTGTCATATCTAAATCGAATCTAATTTTATTGGTCTCACACACACACTACCGGTCAAAAGTTTTAGAACACCTACTCATTCAAGGATTTTTCTTTATTTTGACTATTTTCTACATTGTAGAATAATAGTTAAGACATCTAAACTATGAAATGGCACACATGGAATTATGGAGTAACCTAAAAGTGTTAAACAAAACAAAATCTACTTGAGATTCTTCAAATACCCACCATTTGTCTTTATGACAGCTTTGCACAATCTTGGCAAAAATAAAGAAAAACCCTTGAATGAGTAGGTGCTCTAAAACTTTTGACCCGGGAGTGTACATATGTTTAGCAAATATTATTGCTAGTGTAGCGAAATGCTTGTGCTTCTTGTTCCGACAGTGCAGCAATATCTAACAAGTAATATCTAAAAATGTCACACCTAATACACACACATCTAAGTAAAGGAATTGAATAAGAATATAAAAATATATGGATGAGCAATTTCAGAGCGGTATAGGCTAAGATGCAATGTATGAAATACGATTTGTATTTCATATACCTTTTGACTATTAGTTCTTATAGGCACTTTAGTATTGCCAGTGTAACGGTATAGCTTCCGTCCCTCTCCTCGCCCCTAACTGGGCTCGAACCAGGAACACGTCGACAACAGCCTCCCTCGAAGCAGCAGAGCAAGAGCAAGGGGAACAACTACTCCAAGTCTCCGAGCGAGTGACGTTTAAAACGCTATTAGCGCGCACCCCGCTAGCCATTTCACATCGGTTACACCAGGCTAATCTCAGGAGTTGATAGGCTTGAAGTCATAAACAGCTCAATGCTTGAAGCATTGAGAAGAGCTGCTATCAAAATGCACAAAAGTGCTGTTTGAATTAATGCTTACGAGCCTGCTGGTGCCTATCATCACTCAGTCAGACTGCTCTATCAAATCATAGACTTAATTATAACATAATAATACACAGAAATACGAGCCTTAGGTCATTAATATGGTCGAATCCGGAAACCATCATCTCAAAAACAAAATGTTTATTCTTTCAGTGGAATACGGAACCGTTCCGTATTTTACCTAACGGGTGACATCCATAAGTCTAAATATTCCTGTTACAATGCACAACCATCAATGTTATGTCATAATTACATAAAATTCTGTCATATTTGTTCGCAAAGAGCCAGGCGGCCCAAACTGTGTATTGATTTTAAGAAAGGCATTGGTGTTTATGGTTAGGTGCACGTTGGAGCAACGACAGGCCTTTTTCGCGAATGCGCACCGCATGGATTATATGCAACGCAGGACACGCTAGATAAACTAGTAATATCATCAACCATGTGTAGTTAACTAGTGATTATGATTGATTGTTTTTTTATAAGATAAGTTTAATGCTAGCTAGCAACTTGACTTCTAACATTCGCGTAACAGGCAGGTTCCTCGTGAAGGCAGGTGGTTAGAGCATTGGACTAGTTAACCGTAAGGTTGCAAGATTGAATCCCCGAGCTGACAAGGTAAAAATCTGTCTTTCTGCCCCTGAACAAGGCAGTTAACCCACAGTTCCTAGGCCGTCATTGAAAATAAGAATGTGTTCTTAACTGACTTGCCTAGTTAAATAAAGGTGTAAAAAAAAATTGGTGTCCAAAAATACCAATTTCCGATTGTTATGAAAACTTGAAATCGGCCCTAATTAATCGGCCATTCCGATGAATCGGTCGACCTCTAGTCTCCACACATCAGATAGTGCCCGTGACATTTTCCTGTAAAGATTTGGGGGACGAAATCGACTCCTTTTTGTAAGATAAATGTTTTAAAATGAAACGTGTATGGAAACCGGTGCAAGAAGCAAAAACTAACCAGCAGAAATTAACAAGTTAGAAATTATTTATTTAAACACAAAAAAATCTGTATATCATATATATATATATTCACCCCACCAAGTATTGTCATCAAAACTTACCAGAAAGTATGTAGTCCTTGGCTCAGACAGTCTAGTAGTGTGGGCTCAATAGGATCTCATTACTGTGCAAGATCTTGAGAATCAGCTGTACATGTGATGGAAGAATGCACTGTGCATGCAGAGGGTTGCAATTCCATTGAATTGGGGATAGTTTAACCAGAATATGCCACAAGAATTGCCTTGTGTATCCCCCAAAAAAGGTTCACTGTTAAAAGCTAACTTTTTAAAAATGAATTTAAGCAAAATTCCCGGGCTTAACTTCCCATGGAAAATTTCCCGGAAAAATTCCAGTAATTTCCCGGAAAGTTCCCGACCCTTTGCAACCCTAATGACAAGAGAAACTGATGATGCACTACCCGATTTCGAAATTGCACCTTGTGCATTCTACTAACACAACATTCAAGAGTAAGTTGAAAGCTGGACTGAACCACTTGTATTCAGCTACTCCTCCTGTAAATGAATTCTAATGTATCCACTAAGGACTCCTACTGTACATTTTCTCTCCAAATGAACAGTGTACCAGATCCAGTCTTTCAACCTGGAGCTGGTTAAACGTTCTTTGAAAAACTAAAGAGTCTGAAGCTCTTTCACCTCTAACTGTCCTCTGTCATTGTGCTATGTCTGTGTCCTCCTACTCTGTAGTGCAGTCTTGTCTCTTCCTAAAGCTAAAAGCTGTATTGTCGCAGGCGGTATCAGGCTAAAAACGGCAGCAGTCTCCTGCTGTTGTGGTTGAAATAACATCTGTCCCTAATCCACCATGTCTCCCCTAACTCCTACTCTCTAGTGGACTACAATGGCAATGGGCTCTAAATAAGGCTGCTTTTTTTTCAGACTATTTGGGCCACGCTTTTTGGACGCTATTAAAAATCACTTTTCTCCCATTTTGGAAAGTAGGGGGTCTGTTGAGTGAGCCATTTGACATGAAGTGGCCTTCAGATAAATTCCCTCCCTGGAGAGGTTCAGATTCTGAGGGATGTCTATTAGGAGAGATGTATTCCTGTGTTTTCTCTGTGTCCCCCTCTCTTCTCTCTCTCCTTCTAGTCTCTCACTCCCTATCCCTCTTTCCTATTTCTCTTTCTCTCTCTCTCTCTCTCTCTCCATCCTCTTCCTCTTGTTTGTTAAGACAGGTGGCCTGTGGCCCTGACTCCCCAGCATACCGCTGTGATTTACGCCACTCAGCTCCGATACGCTGCCACAATCCCCTCTGTTTCTAAAAATCTGCTGTGTCTGGCTGCTGCTGTAAATGTGAGGTGGACAAAACAGGAAAGCTCTGGCCTCTATTCACGGAGCGCCTCAGATCTAGGATCCGCCCCCCCAAATTGAGAACCTTTATGAATATGGGGCCCTGAACCTCCAATTTACTGCTGAAAGACTTTCCTTCCGTACTTTTGGGACATATGGATGTCGGTGTTCTGAGGGTGACCATTTATCAGAGCGGTTGGAAGATGGCTGAATTACAAACAGTAGTAGTATGTAGTACTCAGTCTACTCATCTCTCTCTCTTGTGATGTGTCTGAAGAGGAGGAGAAAAGGCTAATCCTCTGTCGTAGTGTTCCTGTTCTCCACCCCGATCTCTTCAGCAGCAGCCCCCTAACTGGTCCCAGATGTCTGGTGGTAACAGGCAGGGGGGAGGAGGTCCGTGCTGCTGAGTGTGCACTCTCAGGGAGCTAGAGCTCCTCCTCTCTTCCTTGCCCCGTCTCAGTTTTATGAGAGTATTTGAATATAGTCACCTCTCCAGAGGCTTTCCTCTGTCTTCCCCTGCCTCTAGCTCTGCTCCCTGTTATAGAGGAGCAGTGGTTGTAAGGGCTCAGACTAATAGTTCTCGGGCACTTTTTTTGTGTGAGGAGACGGGATATTTGTGTGTGTTTATTGGGGTTGGGGGGGGTGAAACTTAAAGGGTTTCTTTCCCCCACCAGCCCTTGACTATGTATGTTCTTAGGCCCCTAAACATTCCTCCCTGACCCTGCTACCCTGGCAAGAATGACAACTGTTTTAAAAAAACAACTTAAATGCTCCTTTTATTCTAGGTGTCTCCCTTTTTCCATGTTGGTGTTAGAGGAATCAAACATGTCCTCTGCTGCAACTCAGACCTTCCTGATGTGGTACGGGACAGATGTGATCACACAGGTTTTAAAACCTCTAACTGGCCCTCTCACTGCAGGTGATGCACAACCTATGGTGGCTGGTGTTGAGCTTTCTGGAGATGTGGATGGGGGATTTCTCCAGTAATCTCTGACCAGGGCCAGGCTAACCACAGCAGCCAGGGCCAGGCTAACCACAGCAGCCAGGGCCAGGCTGACCACAGCAGCCAGGGCCAGGCTGACCACAGCAGCCAGGGCCAGGCTGACCACAGCAGCCAGGGCCAGGCTGACCACAGCAGCCAGGGCCAGGCTGACCACAGCAGCCAGGGCCAGGCTGACCACAGCAGCCAGGGCCAGGCTGACCACAGCAGCCAGGGCCAGGCTGACCACAGCAGCCAGGGCCAGGCTGACCACAGCAGCCAGGGCCAGGCTGACCACAGCAGCCAGGGCCAGGCTGACCACAGCAGCCAGGGCCAGGCTGACCACAGCAGCCAGGGCCAGGCTGACCACAGCAGCCAGGGCCAGGCTGACCACAGCAGCCAGGGCCAGGCTGACCACAGCAGCCAGGGCCAGGCTGACCACAGCAGCCAGGGCCAGGCTGACCACAGCAGCCAGGGCCAGGCTGACCACAGCAGCCAGGGCCAGGCTGACCACAGCAGCCAGGGCCAGGCTGACCACAGCAGCCAGGGCCAGGCTGACCACAGCAGCCAGGGCCAGGCTGACCACAGCAGCCAGGGCCAGGCTGACCACAGCAGCCAGGGCCAGGCTGACCACAGCAGCCAGGGCCAGGCTGACCACAGCAGCCAGGGCCAGGGACATAACGGGAAAGGCAGCTGTGTGCCGTGCCCTCTATACCCTCTATACATGCTCTGTGGTGTTTCTGGTCTGTACTGGCAGTAAGTGCAGTTAGTCACTGTGTAGTCACTTTGTTCCTGTGGTGTTGGAAGAAAGACCCCTTGTATTGTCTCTCTGGCGGATCGATAGCCTAGCTGTGTTTTGCGTGAGCAGTCTTTGCAGTAGCCGGAGTACAGCCGGAGTAGTGGTTACCCATGCTGTTTTTAGAGGAGGCTCTTGATCTTTGGGGTCATATGTTCCTCAGTGAGCTGGCTGTTCAGGCCTAGCAGGGGTCTGTAGCAAGGTCTCATCTAAATACTAACATTTCTTCCAGGGATCACACCCAGTTGCCAACCCTAACCCAAGCCTGGCCTGGAGGAAGGATGTTCTCACCCTCTCTCCGTGAACTCTAACCTCCGATCTCCCACACCAGCCTGACAGAAACCTGATGTTCTGTTCTTGTGTGGCTGCTGCTGGCTGACCAACATGGTTCTGACAAGTCTCTGTTAAGTATTTAACTCAAACTGAAGGAACATTCAGGTTCTGGATCCCGTAGGCTACACATGGTGAACAGAAGAGATCCTAGAAGACTGCATTACACATGGCGAACAGAAGAGATCCTAGAGGACTACAGTATACCTGGGGAACAGAGGACATCCTAGAGGACTACAGTATACCTGGGGAACAGAGGAGATCCTAGAGGACTACAGTATACCTGGGGAACAGAGGAGATCCTAGAGGACTACAGTATACCTGGGGAACAGAGGAGATCCTAGAGGACTACAGTATACCTGGGGAACAGAGGAGATCCTAGAGGACTACAGTATACCTGGGGAACAGAGGAGATCCTAGAAGACTACAGTATACCTGGGGAACAGAGGAGATCCTAGAGGACTACAGTATACCTGGGGAACAGAGGAGATCCTAGAGGACTACAGTATACCTGGGGAACAGAGGAGATCCTAGAGGACTACAGTATACCTGGCGAACAGAAGAGATCCTAGAAGACTACAGTATACCTGGGGAACAGAGGAGATCCTAGAGGACTACAGTATACCTGGTGAGCAGAGGACATCCTAGAGGACTACAGTATACCTGGTGAACAGAGGAGATCCTAGAGGACTACAGTATACCTGGTGAACAGAGGAGATCCTAGAGGACTACAGTATACCTGGTGAGCAGAGGAGATCCTAGAGGACTACAGTATACCTGGTGAGCAGAGGACATCCTAGAGGACTACAGTATACCTGGTGAGCAGAGGACATCCTAGAGGACTACAGTATACCTGGTGAGCAGAGGACATCCTAGAGGACTACAGTATACCTGGTGAGCAGAGGACATCCTAGAGGACTACAGTATACCTGGTGAGCAGAGGACATCCTAGAGGACTACAGTATACCTGGTGAGCAGAGGACATCCTAGAGGACTACAGTATACCTGGTGAGCAGAGGACATCCTAGAGGACTACAGTATACCTGGTGAACCGAGGTGCTGAATCCCAAAAATCTCTGCATCATAACTTTTGCATAATGTAGGTGTGACATGCCACATGTTGTTGTCTATCACAAATACCAACTAACCCCCAGCTCAGATCATTAGTCTTACGTCAGACTAATTACTAAACAGATTACGCAACAGAACTAGTCAACATGTGATTTATGTTGCAGCAAAGGTGTTTCTTATTAAGGTTCTATAAAGCAAGTATTTGGTGTTTATTAATTTTCTGTAAAGCTAGTGTTTGGTGTTTATTAATGCTCTGTAAAGCTAGTGTTTGGTGTTAATGCTCTGTAAAGCTAGTGTTTGGTGTTTATTAATGCTCTGTAAAGCCAGGCTAATGATTGGTTTGTCAGAGGTGTAGAATGTTCCCATTTATAAACCAGTCTTTGTGTCATCTGTACTAGTCTGTACCAGTCTTTGTTATCACATGTCAACAACACTGCATCACACAGTAAGCACTGTTCCTAGATTCAAACTGAGAAAAAAAAATAGTGGCTCAAATGGAGACTGTTTTCTACTTTGTGTTTTTAATTGTGCTCTGTGCTGCCCAGTAGGCTACATTCACCTTGCTGGTGAAAACATACATTTAGTACTAAACTTACTACAAGATGTTTGAGATCAAAGCACATGGGGAGGCCTAATGACTGATCATAAAACTCTTTAGATTCCTGCTTTTATTGGACTTAGTAAAAACCCAGTAGGACTTGAAAGGAGGCTCTTTTTCACAGGTCCAGTTAACAAGAGAGAAATGTAGGGAATAGGGTGCCATTTGGGATTCAGCCCACCCTATAGAGAGGATGGAGGATTAGGACTAGCTGACAGACAGTCAAGGCTAAAGTAGCTAGAGTAGCTACAGACACTGAGTTAAGTTAAACCTGTCCAGAGATATCTCCATATCCATCAGGCGCCACATTCCTGACTGGTGAAACTCCACAGAGCCAGCCTGCAGTCTGACCGGACCGTGGGTGGAGGGCCTTCTCGGCCCTCTTACACACGGAAGAATGTAGGCACTTTACTTTTCACCCCTAACCCCTGACCTGTACTGGGATGGGAGAGCCACGTCAGGTGACTGGCCAGCATCGCACGGCTTCGTTGAGGCTGTTATTTGTTTTGTACCTTAGCACTTCATTCACTGTGACTCCATCTGAAATGGCACCCTATTCCCTACATAGTTCACTACTTTTGACCAGAGCCTATGGGGATGCCAATTCAGATGCCTCCCAGTTTGGTTTCAGACTAGTTCTCATGAGGAAGATGTTCAAGTTTATTGGGTTCATGTCATTGTTTTCAGTTCCATGCCCAACTATTCAGCTGTGTTCTCTTCACTCAGCATTAATACCATTATTACATGTTTTGTGGTGCATCAGTCAACATCGAGCTGAAGTTAATTGACTCTAGAAGCATTCAGACTTTTTCTAAATTCCTTTTACCCCGACGCTCTAGAAGCCACATCATCATGCTCTGATCATTCGATTTCATCCAACAGGGCTGCAGCTCTCACATTACTGGGCTAATTCTCCTTCCATCTTACCCTCCCAAGTATTTGGGTTTGAATGAATTGTCTTTCCATTCTAGTCAGCAGTCTGTTCATCCGTCCTGGAACTTGGTGAGACGCCACCCTTTTCTTTTCTCGCTCTCTCTTGTGTGTTTCTTAGAATGTTCATAAACTCTTTCTTGACCCTCAACGTTCTGTTAGTTGGGAAAGGACATTGGGAGTCAGTTAGTTCTGATGTCTGGTAACGACCGGCGAGCCTTTGATCAATGAGTTCACATTTGCTTTCCCATCATGCCTCGGTGCAGCGGGATTATTCTTGTCAGGAGTTGTTACGGCAGCCTGCGTGACTGGGCATGTTGGGCAGATGAAACACCGACTGAGACCACAAGCCCAGCATCCTCCGCCTGTCTCTCTCCATGCCAGTCAGACAGTACTGGGCCTAGTCAAGGGGAAAGAATTCTGTTTTGATCCACTCTTGGCACAACAGGCAGTCCCTGGTCTGGTCAGGTGTTGTCTGGTCCAAACTGGCCTCTACCACGGCATGCAGTCCTGGGATTGAAACTCCAGCCGGCTGGTTGTGGGGCCAGCCAGCCAACCAGGAGGCAAGCTGACAGAATAACGTCCTCCGATAAATCCTGGTTCTAGTGCCAGGACTCGGATCCCAATAGATCTGCTGCCAACTTCTCTTGTTATTAGGAATAGGTCTCTCTTTTTAGGAATATTGGATCCTGGGGCGGTCTGGGTCAAGGGGTTTCCTTACCGGGGGAATGTAGTTCCATCAGAGCGTGTCGCATGAGGTATGCCTGGGACACAGGCCTGCCCAGGGGCGAGGTGTGCCAATAATTTTGGGACGGAAGGGACATGTTGGTAGACCAGTCCACCATGGTAATGAGATGGCTCAGTGCAGCCTCAATGTGTTTCCCATCAGCAGACTTGCACTTGTGGCATACATTCCTCCCCATAATAAAATCCTGTCTGGCTTCAATCTAAATGATCAAGCTCCCTGCTACCTCCATCCACAACTAAGAATAACCTCTGCCCCATACTTGGATATTCAGAAGCTTTGGGAAGCATTCATAAATACAACCGTTGAAAGCAGCAGTGAAACAGGAACCGGTGTCTACAGGTATTTGTCAGCCTCTCTCTGACTGGTTGTGCAGGGCTGGGGCTGGCAGTGTGGGTTCTATGTGAAAATCAACATTAGAGCTGGCCAGACTAGCTTCTGTGGTTCCGTACCTTCGATAGCTGTGGCCATCTGTATCTGTAGCAAGGAGTGCAGCAGTTTGCTTTCAGAACAGCCTTATTAAAACGGTGTGTTGTGTCCTGTCATTAGATTCCTTCATTAGTGGGGAAAGTCATTAGTCAACAGTCTGCATGGGAGTTATGGTTCAGTACAGTAGTGCATAAAACACTCTCACTGCGGTGCTGCTACACATTCCCACTGAAACTATTAGCACAGAGAGAATTGGCCCCCAAAAAATACTTTAGCAAAGGAAGTGGCACACTTTTCCAGCAGATGGAACACATCCATACCATGTGACTATATGGTTATCCCACATCCATATGCTATATTGTTACACGCACACGCTCACACACCCATACACCGAGTTCCCAGGCAGGTGTCCACCCCAGTAGGAACTATGACTCGTGGCCCATTGTGCCATGGAAGTGGCAAGTGTGTGTGTTGTCCCATTCCCCCTAGTAGGACCTCTTGTTCCTGTAGCATGGTGCTTCTCACTGTACAGACAAACTTCATCCCTGGCTGTGGCTCAACACACAACAGACATGTCCTGAGAGGAAGGTCGCAGGATGAGTTTATTATGCCTGAGCAGTCCTCTCACTATCATACTGTATCCATCTCTCTCTCTTTGTCTCTTCCTGTCTTTGTGAATGCATGGTCTGAGAAAGTGGTGACCTATTTCGGCTTGGGCGGTATCCAGATTTTCATACAGTCATACAGTTTTTCTGCCATACTGGGATTTCTGGTATTACCGTTTAACCCACAAGGGGCGCTAAAACGCAACAGCAAACATTGGCCCTATATTACCAGAATGCTAACAAAATGTAGTGCAAGTAAATAGCGAAATTACATTATTAGCTATATGCTAACGAGCGAAAACGAACAAACTAAATGGAAATCCAGCTCGTTAAGTTATTGAAGCATAGCTTCTAACTAACCAAATGTAATTTTCGGTGGGTGTGGACATTTTAAAAGCTAAAGTGAATGAGAGATTGTGCAAATGAACAAAGTTGTGATGCATGCTTTTCTGAAGGAAGGAGCAGAGGGGAGAACGGAGGAAGGGGAAAAAATGCTAGTAGGAAGTACAAGGAAAATATGGCAGCTGTACAGAACTCATCCAGAGCTCTTTGACTGCTCCAACATGTCAGAAGGTCATTTATAAGATGTCTCATACCAAACCTTAAGTAGTGAATTGCTTACAAGTGTAAATTCATCACCTGGTGCGCTGCGCAAACAGCGCACACTTTCTCCCGTTGTGCTATTTACAAACAAACACGTGACTGGCGCAACTGTTCTTGAACTACTGTAAACTTCCTAATGTAAGACAATGTGACGGGTGAAATGAGCTCTGAATGTATTGCACAAGTTGACTGCAGGTATTAACTTAAAAAGCATCTATAAATATTCACATGTATTGAAAAACTTCAAATAGTTTCGACGGTATTGAAAAACCAAATACCCCGGTATACAGCCTTGACATATTGGGTTGGTTTAAATACAGGTTTATTTAAAAATTAATTTTGCATTATCACACTTGCTTGCAGACTGTGTTGTGTACAACTGAAGCTCAGAATGATTTGGTATTCCAGCTGTAATCACATCCTGGTGTTTGGTTTGTTTACAATTGTTCCTCCTATGGCTCTGTGTTCCACCCCACTGACTACAGAGCCACACCAGACCAGCACCAATCAGGCTTTCTCTATTGCGCAGAGTGCAACAGGTTCAGCTACAAGTTCAGCCTAGTTAAATCTTTGTTCAGGAGTGGTAGGAAAGGATTTCACCTTAAACAAACTGAAGGGTTTTAATGAGAAACTTCCCATTGTACTCAACTCCTTGTGTGGGTGTTTCTTTAGAGTGGGACTGGTAAACTTGTTTTACCCAGGGGTAGAGTTAGAGTTTGAACTAAGGCCTGTTTATGTGTATGGTAATGAGAGCTGCATAAATGTCTTGCTGCAAATAAAATCTTATGTATGATGTGTTCTTTCAAAGGCAACATCTGCTCACCATTTGAGGCTCATATGCTTCCAGTTAAATGTAGTGTTCCTGAGAGCTAAGCAGTTCTGTTCAGTGTTCCAGACAAGGTTCTGAGCAGTTTTCTCCTGTCTTCCAGGGGAGGTCTTAATGGGTTCTATATTTTCTGTGTTTTTAGAGGAGATTCTAAGCAGTTCTGTTTCTCCTGTTCTGTGTTTCAGTTTTTAGCAGTTCTGTGTTTCAGAAAAGGTTCTAACCAGTTCTATTTCTCATGTTATGTGTTCCAGAGGAGGTCGACTACAGCAGCTATGGGACCCACTCTCTGACCCGGAAGAAGAAGGCTGTGGTGGCGCTGAGGAACGACGTCAACAGGAAGCGACCTCACATCCGCATCGGAATGCCGCAGGACTTCCGGCCAGTCTCCTCCATCATCGATGTGGACATCTTGCCGGAGTCCCACCGCCGCGTTCGTCTCTACCGTCACGGCTCCGACAAACCCCTGGGGTTCTACATCCGGGACGGGACCAGCGTACGGGTGACGCCCCATGGCCTGGAGAAGGTTCCTGGGATCTTCATCTCCCGCATGGTGCCTGGCGGCCTGGCTGAGAGCACAGGCCTGCTAGCTGTTAACGACGAGGTCCTGGAGGTCAACGGCATCGAGGTTACTGGGAAGACACTGGACCAGGTGACTGACATGATGATTGCCAACAGCCACAACCTGATTGTCACAGTGAAGCCGTTGAACCAGCGGAACAACGTGGTGCGAGCCAGCCGGATCTCCGGCAGCTCCGGTCAGTCATCAGACAGCAGCGGTTCCACTGGCTACCCCAGCCTGTCCACCACAGCCATGGTGACCGGTGCCCATGGCTATGCCGACGAGCTGGAGAGCGACGAGGAGTCAGACATCGTCATCGAGAGCAGCCTGAAGCGGCCGTCGCGGCGCTCCAACACATCAGTGGTGTCTGTGGCATCAACATCACGCTCCCACACCCAAGCCCCTCCCCCGGCACCCGTGGAACACCCCAGCCCCCCTACCCGACCTCTCTCTGTGGTTTCCACCGCCTCCTTCCACTCCCAGCCCAGCCTCAATGGCCTCTCCCACCAGCTGCACAGGGACCTGAACCTCCAGCACTCCCAGTACCAGCCCCACACCCTCCAGCACCACCATTCCCAGCACCACAGCAGCAACCCAGCCCTCCGGGAGAGCAACGGCAGCCTGCACAAAATCCTCAGCACCATGAGGACGGACCCTCGACACAGCCTGGCCCTGCCCCGGGGAGGGGTGGAAGAGGACGGCACCGTCATCACCCTATAATACACACACCTTCACTTTTATAACGCAGACACACACACTTGGATGTGAGCTGGAGCATCCCCTGTCCAGTATATCCACCATGAGAATGAACGTTGTTCCTCAAACCTTCTACTAATTTTGTTAGTTTTTTTAAGACAAATAATCCAGGAAACAAGGAGAGTTTATTCTGTATTGTTTGTTTGAACGTTTTCTATGTCTTGTAAATGTCTCGATGGGATTCACCTGCTATTCTTTAGTGACCACTTTTAATCTGAACCGCCATCATTTTGGGACCAACCCTGAACTTTTATTTTTAAGAACAATTATATGTCTGTAAAATGCTGCCTGTCTGTACTGATTCTCTCTCTGTATTTTAACTGGAGATTCTCATCAATCATCTGTATCTATTCCAATAAATTATTCTAAGCTTTAATGAGAAGTGTTGGATCATCACATGTACTAAAACTCTTACTTCCATTACCAGCAGTCATTTATACCTGGTACGTTTTTAAACCGCTATCAATGAATACTTCCTACACTGAATATGGGCCTAGTCTATATCCTGTTTCCTCTTCTCCACCAGTTCTGTTTGTGAAGCTCCTAAAATGGACTCCAGGAATGCAACATGCTCTTTGGAAAAAATACTCTTATCTTTACTGTTTACTCAAAACACCTCTGCTCAGCTGTGAGCCATGTTAGTTACAGCAGGCAGGGGGATGTGAACCCTGTTACAACAGGGGGGGGATGTGAACCCTGTTACACCAGGCAGGACTGCTGGAGTGTGAAGATGATAACACCTGAATTTGCGTCTGCTTAACCTCACTCATTCACTTTCCTACACTATTGGGCACACACATTGAGATCCATATTAGGATCCTGTGGTACTTTTGTTTACAAGCACAATCTATCCATCCATCCATGATATGGTACATTTTGAAGTATATGGATTATGTGGGACACTAAACCATCCATCTGTGGTTTGATATTTGTATGGGAATCTTCTCACCATTATTCACATTGTAGTTCAAAGCTTTTAAGCTGTCAAGGTTTGCACATTTTTTGTTGTTAAACAGTCTTGTTGTTTCAACTCTTTAAATCGCCATGTTAGTACTCCCAGGTTTAACATAGGATTATAACCCTATTTTGGTTCACAAACATGTCATTTTTGTTGCTCTTTCCTTTTCCTCTCACCAAAGGCTGCTCCGGTTACCTTGACAATGTGGTGTTCTTACCATATTAAGGTTATTCCCTGCATTTCTTCACTGTGGACAGTCAGTTTAACCCTGTTGAGTAGTGCTATAATGTATTGGTCACTGCCCCCTCTTGGTAGTACCATCGACTCAGTGTGGGCCCACATATTCACACCTAAGAAATATTACAGGTTTTTATATTTATTACAGAAACGTCTAGATTTTTTCTGGAATAATGTCTATCTTTTTAATGTACATAAGGATTTTATAATAGATTTTTACAAGGGAAAACAATGACCTATGAACAAATGATTCCATTAGGTATAATGGTACGAGGATAATTATGATTGGGAATATTTCTGCATATCATGTCAACTGGACTGTTTTTATTCTATGTGATGATGTACAGATAATTGAATACATTCTCCACACATACATTGGAGAAAAGGTTTGTAGAACACTCTGTGCCTTTTTTAAAATTCATTTTAGCCCAGATATGTACTGAGCACTCAAATGTAAACAATAGTTGAATGGATGTTAGGGCTTGATCTGTAATTGCTCAATCATTATTTAGTAGGACCTAGTTGCTCTTTCAATGTAGTAAACTGTAAGTATAACTTCAACTAATTCCCACAATTGAAATTCAAACCCTTTATGCAATTAATTTGAAATGTATTGTGAATATTGTGTTCATATTATTTTCTTACTGTTTTTACATTTTTTTGGGAGAGAATTTTTGGAAATAAAGGTTTTAACTGCACTTGCTTTCCTGTTATTCATATTGTAGAACAGAGCAGTTGACTGATATAGAAAGAAAATGAATGTTTCCTGTGTGATTAAATGTTTCTAATGGAGATTTTGAGTTATCAGACTGAGTTCAGCGTTCAATTTGAGGGAGAAACGGCCCTGATTTTAAAATTGCGCCTTTTCGCGTAGTTCTACTTGACCCTTGTAAGCCGCCATCCACAGTTTCAACTACGTGATTTAATCATCTGACTATCATAACACTGTAGCAGAAAGCGGCATCAGGAAACTGGGCAGAGATGGAGCCTAGGATGGAAAATAGGGTAGGTTTTCTCTCCCCGCTGGAGGAGTCCAGTGCCGAGGTGAGTCGGGACAGTGGCTTCGTGTCGCAGAGTGCGAGCAGTTTATCCATGTTGAGCGAGGCCCTAAGCAGTGGCACCGTGTCGCAAAGCCCCAGCTTCGGCGCAGCAGTCTCGCAGAGTGCGAGCTTCAACTCCGCGGAGCCCGACCCAGACCACAACCAGGAGGATGAGATCCTGAGACACACTGCACACAGTTACTCCTCTTACATCAGAGCTACTGCTGGAGATGAGGTTAGAATTGATCAACCTTTCCGATCGCGGTGAAATACAGCATCCTATCTATGCTGAGGTGCAATATAGCAACATGCTAGCTATAACTGGATACGCGTGAACCAAGTTAAATGTCACTTGACTGTGGTTATAACCATGTCCTTTCCATACCCCAGATCCTGTGTTTGGAGAAAAGTCTGGAGGAAATGCTGACTAGGGTGGATGAATTTGTAGGAATGCTTGACATGGTACGTGTTAAGAGATGTGCAGTATTTCTGTTAAATGTATTTGAAATATGCATTTCAATTAATTCTGTGCATTTTGTAATTTGTATTACACTGGGCTGAACTACATGCCAATGGATTTTTTTAAGAAGATACTTTCGAGAGCTGTAATTTGTATTTTCAAAATACAATAATACTTTTCTAGGTATCCATTTTTTTTTATAGCGGTTCACAATTGTGTGGCTCCTTCTCACCCTGCATTGGTGTCTGACGGCACTATGGTGTGATAAGAGCATCTGCTAAATTAACGAAATATAATTGTAAAAATGTACAATTGCAAAGCATGCTGATTATTATTCTAATGAGCCGATAGTATCCGGTGTGCTTTGCAGTTCATTTTGGTATGTTCATTTTCATATTTACATTTATAATTTAGCAGACACTCTTATCCAGAGTGACTTAGTCAGTGCGTTCAACTAAGGGAGATAAATAACATCATATCACAGTTATAGCAAGTAAAAAGTTACAGGCATTTCGCTACACTTGCAATAACATCTAACCATGTGTATGTGACCAATTAAAATTGATTGAATGTTTCTGTAACCATTACTGGGAATGTTGTTGCTGTTCGGGCCAGCTACTTGCAAATGTATTTCTGTATTTTAAAATACAAAATATATGCATTTGAATTAAATACATTTCAAATTACAAGTATTTTGTCGTTTATTTTGACACATTGATCTTTATGTTATTTCGTAATTGTATTTGGTCATTTTTGCCTAACCCTGTATGTGCTGTTCATGTCTGTGAAAGTGGGTGAGAAATTAATAACTTTTCTTCCTCTGGTTATAGATCCGCAACGACACATCACAGATTGTCAACGAGAACTTACCTCAAATACATCGAAAATCAGAAGAGATGAGACAAATATACAGAAAGATTGACAAGTTGGATGTAAGTGTGATTTAATTCATGTAATTGATAATGACCAGGATGTTTTCATTAACATGACATGATCTGTGTGCCAAATGGCACCCTATGTACTATGTTTGGGACACTGATATGGTAGTACTGTATCTGACCCTATTCCCTGGTGTTGTGTCTAGGCATTTGTGAAGATTGTAGGTGCCAACGTGAATGTCATGGAGGAACAGGTCACTCAGGCAGAGAGGGAACAAGGAACCCTGCCGGGCGCCTTCAGAAAGATGTTCCGCACCATGAATGTCCCAGGCTTTCTAAATGTGAGGATTTAATCAACCAACCAATCAATCTGCATCTCAGTCAACAATTAAGGCATTTTCTATTTGAAGTGTGAAATCTGTATTCCTATACTTAATCACCATCTCTCCTGAACACAGGAGGCTGCTGAGGGGAGGGCGGCTCATAATAATGTCTGAAACTGAGTGAATGGAAATGGCATCAAACACATGGAAACCATGTATTTGATACCATTCCACTATTCCGTTCCAGCCATTATCACGAACCCGTCCTCCCAAATTAATGTGCTACCAACCTCCTTTGCCCTGAACCAGTATCTGTGCGTTAGAGACCTCTCTAACGCCCAGAAAGCTCAGATTCAAACTCCCATTTACCAGCTCTGCCAGTGTTATGTCAAAATACATTTGTTGATCACCAAAAATTGAGTTTCGCTGAGCAACTACTATCTTAATTTGCTCCATACGGCAGGTATGTACGTCCAAAAAAAGGTCTAAATAAAAATGTACAAGCAACTGAAAAAATGCCTATTCGGCACATCCAACCACTCATTACTGCCACACACAGGTCGGAAATATACAACAGCTCAACCGGCTGTAACTTGAGTAAATTAAGATTTTCTTCAACAAGCAGGACGCACAGGATGTACTTCAGATACCCGACAAGGCCAAAATCCCCGTCATTGGCAAGAGAAGGAGACGCAGGTACAGAGGACACAGAGCGGGGTGCCTTGTAAGGATCCGCCGACTGCCTTTACCGTCAGTATTACTTTCCAACGTACAATCATTGGACAATAAATTAGACGAGGTACGATCACGAATATCCTACCAACGGGACATCAAAAACTCATGTTTCACCGAATCGTGGCTGAATGGACATTCAGCTTGCGGGATATACGCTGCACCAGCTAGATAGAACAGCACACTAAGACGAGAGGGGGAAGTCTGCGTATATTTGTAAACACCAGCTGGTGCACGATATCTAAGGAAGTCTCTAGATTTTGCTCGCCTGAAGAAGAGTATCTCATGATAAGCTGTAGACCACACTATTTGCCAAGAGAGTTTTCATCTATTTTTGTCGTGGCTGTTTATTTACCACCACAGATGGATGCTGGCACTAAGACTGCACTCAGTCAGATATATATATAAGCAAACAGGAAACCACTCACCCAGAGGCGGTGCGCCTAGTGGCCCGGGGACTTCAATGCAGGGAAACATAAATCAGCTTTACCTAATTTCTATCAGCATGTTAAATGCGCAACCAGAAGGGAAACAAATCTAGATCACCTGTACTCCACACACAGAGACGCATACAAAGCTCTCCTTCACCCTCAATTTGGCAAATCTAACCACAATTATATCCTCCTGATTCCTGCTTACAAGCACAAAATAAAACAGGAAGCACCAGTGACTCGGTCTATAAAAAAGTGGTCAGATGAAGCAGATGCTAAACTGCAGGACTGTTTTGCTAGCACAGACTGGATTATGTTCCGGGATCCTGCCGATGGCATTGAGGAGTACACCACATCAGTCACTGGATTTATCAATAAGTACATCAAGGACGTTGTCCCCAAAGTGACTGTACGTACATACCCCAACCAGAAACCATGTATTACAGGCAACATTCGCACTGAGCTAAAGGGTAGAGCCGCCGCTTTCAGGGTGCGGGACTCTAACCCGGAAGCTTATAAGAAATCCTGACAAACCATCAAACAGGCAAAGCGCCAATACAGGACTAAGATTGAATCGTACTACACCGGCTCCGACACTCGTCTTGTGTGGCAGGGCCTGCAAACTATTCCAGACTACAAAGGGAAGCACAGCCGCGAGCTGCCCAGTGACACGAGCTTACCAGACGAGCTAAATCACTTCTATGCTCACTTCGAGGCAAGCAACACTGAGGCATGCATGAGCTGTTCCGGACGACTGTGTGATCACGCTCTCCGTAGCCGATGTGAGTAAAACCTTTACACAGGTAAACATTCACAAGGCCGGGGGGGCAGATGGATTACCAGGACGTGTGCTCTGTGCAGGTGCTGACCAACTGGCAGGTGTCTTCACTGACATTTTCAACATGTTCCTGATTGAGTCTGTAATACCAACATGTTTCAAGCAGACCACCATAGTCCCTGTGCCCAAAAACACTAAGGTAATCTGCCTTCACGTCCGTAGTCATGAAGTGCTTTGAAAGGCTGGTAATGGCTCACATTAACACCATTATCCCAGAAACCCTAGACCCACTCCAATTTGCCTACCACCCAATCAGATCCACAGATGATACAATCTCTATTGCACTCCACACTGCCCTTTCCCACCTGAACAAAAGAAACACCTACGTGAGAATGCTATTCATTGACTACAGCTCAGCGTTCAACACCATAGTGCCCTTAAAGCTCATCACTAAGCTAAGGATCCTGGGACTAAACACCTCCCTCTGCAACTGGATCCTGGACTTCCTGACGGGCCTTTCCCAGGTGGTGAGGGTAGGTAGCAACACATCAGCCACGCTGATCCTCAACACTGGAGCCCTTCAGGGGTGCGTGCTCAGTCCCCTCCTGTACTCCCTGTTCACCCACGACTGCGTGGCCAGGCACAACTCCAACACCGTCACCGTCATTAAGTTGACACAACAATTGACACAACAGATGACACAACCGTGGTAGGCCTGATCACCGACAACGACGAGACAACCTACAGTGCCTTGCGAAAGTATTCGGCCCCCTTGAACTTTGCGACCTTTTGCCACATTTCAGGCTTCAAACATAAAGATATAAAACTGTATTTTTTTGTGAAGAATCAACAACAAGTGGGACACAATCATGAAGTGGAACGACATTTATTGGATATTTCAAACCTTTTTAACGAATCAAAAACTGAAAAATTGGGCGTGCAAAATTATTCAGCCCCCTTAAGTTAATACTTTGTAGCGCCACCTTTTGCTGCGAATACAGCTGTAAGTCGCTTGGGGTATGTCTCTATCAGTTTTGCACATCGAGAGACTGAAATGTTTTCCCATTCCTCCTTGCAAAACAGCTCGAGCTCAGTGAGGTTGGATGGAGAGCATTTGTGAACAGCAGTTTTCAGTTCTTTCCACAGATTCTCGATTGGATTCAGGTCTGGACTTTGACTTGGCCATTCTAACACCTGGATATGTTTATTTTTGAACCATTCCATTGTAGATTTTGCTTTATGTTTTGGATCATTGTCTTGTTGGAAGACAAATCTCCGTCCCAGTCTCAGGTCTTTTGCAGACTCCATCAGGTTTTCTTCCAGAATGGTCCTGTATTCGGCTCCATCCATCTTCCCATCAATTTTAACCATCTTCCCTGTCCCTGCTGAAGAAAAGCAGGCCCAAACCATGATGCCGCCACCACCATGTTTGACAGTGGGGATGGTGTGTTCAGGGTGATGAGCTGTGTTGCTTTTACGCCAAACATAACGTTTTGCATTGTTGCCAAAAAGTTCAATTTTGGTTTCATCTGACCAGAGCACCTTCTTCCACATGTTTGGTGTGTCTCCCAGGTGGCTTGTGGCAAACTTTAAACAACACTTTTTATGGATATCTTTAAGAAATGGCTTTCTTCTTGCCACTCTTCCATAAAGGCCAGATTTGTGCAATATACGACTGATTGTTGTCCTATGGACAGAGTCTCCCACCTCAGCTGTAGATCTCTGCAGTTCATCCAGAGTGATCATGGGCCTCTTGGCTGCATCTCTGATCAGTCTTCTCCTTGTATGAGCTGAAAGTTTAGAGGGATGGCCAGGTCTTGGTAGATTTGCAGTGGTCTGATACTCCTTTTATTTCAATATTATCGCTTGCACAGTGCTCCTTGGGATGTTTAAAGCTTGGGAAATCTTTTTGTATCCAAATCCGGCTTTAAACTTCTTCACAACAGTATCTCGGACCTGCCTGGTGTGTTCCTTGTTCTTCATGATGCTCTCTGCACTTTTAACGGACCTCTGAGACTATCACAGTGCAGGTGCATTTATACGGAGACTTGATTACACACAGGTGGATTGTATTTATCATCATTAGTCATTTAGGTCAACATTGGATCATTCAGAGATCCTCACTGAACTTCTGGAGAGAGTTTGCTGCACTGAAAGTAAAGGGGCTGAATAATTTTGCACGCCCAATTTATCAGTTTTTGATTTGTTAAAAAAGTTTGAAATATCCAATAAATGTCGTTCCACTTCATGATTGTGTCCCACTTGTTGTTGATTCTTCACAAAAAAATACAGTTTTATATCTTTATGTTTGAAGCCTGAAATGTGGCAAAAGGTCGCAAAGTTCAAGGGGGCCGAATACTTTCGCAAGGCACTGTATATGGAAGAGGTCAGAGACCTGGCCGTGTGGTGCCAGAATAATGTCCCTCAACGTAATCAAGACAAAGGAGATGATTGTGGACTAAAGGAAAAGGAGGACCGAGCACGCCCCCATTCTCATCGACGGGGCTGTAGTAGAGCAGGTTGAGAGCTTCAAGTTCCTTGGTGTCCACATCACCAACAAACTAGAATGGTCCAAACACACCAAGACAGTCGTGATGAGGGCACGACAAGGCCTATTCCACCTCAGGACACAAACATTTTTTTGGCAAGGGTCCTCAGATCCTCAAAAGGTTCTACAGCTGCAACATCGAGAGCATCCTGATTGGTTGCATCAGTGCCTGGTACGGCCACAAGGCACTACAGAGGGTAGTGCGTACGGCCCAGTACATCACTGGGGCTAAGCTGCCTGCCATCCAGGACCTCTACACCAGGTGGTGTCAGAGGAAGGCCCTAAATATTGTCAAAGACCCCAGCCACCCCAGTCATAGACTGTTCTCTCTGCTACCACATGGCAAGTGGTACCGGAGCGCCAAGTTTAGGACCAAAAGGCTTCTCAACAGCTTTTACCCCCAAGCCATAAGACTCCTGAACTGGTAATGAAATGGCTACCTGGACTATTTGCATTGTCCACCCCCCCACCCCCTTTTTACGCTGCTGCTACTCTCTGTTTATCATCTATGCATAGTCACTTTAACTATACACTCATATACATAAACTCAGCAAAAAAAGAAACGTCCTCTCACTGTCAACTGTGTTTATTTTCATCAAACTTAATGTGTAAATATTTGTATGAACATAACAAGATTCAACAACTGAGACATAAACTGAACAAGTTCCACAGACATGTGACTAACATAAATTGAATAATGTGTCCCTGAACAAAGGGGGGGTTCAAATCAAAAGTAACAGTCAGTATCTAGTGTGGCCACCAACTGCAGTGCATCTCCTCCTCATGGACTGCACCAGATTTGCCAGTTCTTGCTGTGAGATGTTACCCCACTCTTCCACCAAGGCACCTGCAAGTTCACTGACATTTCTGGGGGGAATGGCCCTAGCCCTCACCCTCCAATCTAACAGGTCCCAGACGTGCTCAATGAGATTGAGATCCGGGCTCTTCGCTGACCATGGCAGAACACTGACATTCCTGTCCTGCAGGAAATCATTCACAGAACGAGCAGTATGGCTGGTGGCATTGTCATGCTGGAGAGTCATGTCAGGATGTGCCTGCAGGAAGGGTACCACATGAGAGAGGAGGATGTCTGCCCTGTAACGCACAGCATTGAGATGATGGTGTGACACACCGCCCCAGACCATGACGGACCCTCCACCTCCAAATCGATCCTGCTCCAGAGTACAGGCCTCGGTGTAACGCTCATTCCTTTAACAATAAACGCGAATCCGACCATTACACCTGGTGAGACAAAACCGCGACTCGTCAGTGAAGAGCTTTTTTTACAGTCATGTCTGGTCCACCTACGGTGGGTTTGTGCCCATAGGCGTCGTTGTTGCCGGTGATGTCTGGGCAAGACCTGCCTGACAACAGGCCTACAAGCCCTCAGTCCAGCCTCTCTCAGCCTATTGCGGACAGTCTGAGCACTGATGGAGGGATTGTGTGTTCCTGGTGTAACTCGGGTAGTTGTTGTTGCCATCCTGTACCTGTCCCGCAAGTGTGATGTTCGGATGTACCGATCCTGTGCAGGTGTTGTTACATGTGGCCTGCCACTGTGAGGACGATCAGCTGTCTGTCTTGTCTCCCTGTAGAGCTGTCTTAGGCGTCTCACAGTACAGACATTGCAATTTATTGCCCTGGCCACATCTGCAGTCCTCGTGACTCCTTGCAGCATGCCTAAGGCACACTGTTGCTACTCTGTTTTTCATATATGCATAGTCACTTTAACTATACCTATATGAACGTTTTGCCTCTATTAGCCCGACTAACCGGTGCCTGTATATAGCCCCCCAACTGTATATAGCCTCACTACTGTACATAGCCTAGCTACTGTTATTTTGTCTTTTTATGTTTTTTATTTCTTTACTTATCTATTGTTCACCTAATACTTATTTTTTTACTTAAAAATTGCACTATTGGTTAGGGCCTGTAAGTAAGGTCTACACCTGTTGTTATCGTCGCACGTGACAAATCAAATTTGATTTGAAGGTGCCGAAGAGGCATTTTTTCCGATTGCTTGTCATTTAAAAAAATACCGGCCGTAACTTTTAGTACATGGAATTGGTTGCTCAGCTAATCTCCATATATGGTGATCAACGAACGTATTTTGACATTATAATGCTTGCAGAGCTTGTGAATGTGAGTTTGTAATGCCCAGAAGACTCTGGTTCAGAGGTCTCTAACACACAGATACTGGTTCATATCTCCCTATTATCATCTGCCATTCATGATTTATTTTATAACTTTTTAATTGCTTTAGTAATGTTTTTTTTGTATTAAATGGTAGGTCTCCTGGCCTATACATTGCTCTCAGTGGATATAAATTATGAACCATATTATTTATCTCTGCAGAAACCAGCCAGCCCCAGAAGGCATCAGCAGCATGATCAGGAGCTTCCCCCAGTGTTCAAAACAGATGATTATTTCACCCAACACCCAGGACACTGAAAGTTTGTCTAAAATTACACCCTATTCCTTTATAGTATTGACCAGGTCCCACAGGGCTCTTGTCAACAAGGGTGCCATTTAGAAGGTAACTTGAAACAGGCCTGCAGCTCCCACACATCACACATGCAATGGTCAGCCTAACTCCTTCTCTAGGCCAGGGGACTTCAGTCTTCATGGCTGTCTGAACTGGACCAGAGCCATAGATTGAGATGGATATGGCTCTGGACCTGACTATCGGGACAATAATTCTAATGTGCTCTGGACTGGAGGATCTGAGGTGCAACAATTTCAACTAGCAATATAGTGTTGGCTCTGTCTCTTTCTCTCTCACAAGTGGCTGTGAAGATGCTGAAGAAATCAGACTCTTATTGGACACGTGAAATAGGAAAATTATGTTATTGATCTAAAGACTTATTTTTTAAGAAAGTTTTTCAAGTTCCTCCAAGTGTTTCCCCTTTTCTGATCTTGTGGTCACATGTTGAATTGAATTGCTGTCAGAAAAATTATATTAATCATCACACTTGTACTCTCACCAACAGTATGATTTGGAGTATATGATGTTCAAGCTTGGCTAAACATTAACATGATATTGTAGTTTTAGTGACATTCTGTCTGTAGACATCTTTTAGAATGCTATTTTTTCCTGTTTGTATGGCCTAATGCTGGAGTGGAATTGGCTATTTGTAATTCTCCACACTGCACCAAGCAACATTTATTTGTTTAACATACTCTTTTGTGATAATTGTATATTATTTTTTACATTTGTCACTAATGATCATCATACCAAATAATTACAAATAAAGTGGTTTCTTTCTTCTTGATTGACTTTCAGTAAACCCTCATCTGGAAAGATGTTATTGAGTGTCACTACAGATATCAAAATATATAAGAGGTAATAGTTATACACCGCTAGATGTACCATAAAGCACAATTTTGTCACTTTACCTTTCTTGGCTCCAAAAATCTTTGAAAAATAACTTCAAATTATTGTTTTTCAAAAGTATACATTGTACATTAACTCAACAATTGTCCACAATTGTCCACATCATTAACAATTGTCCACATTCACTGACATAATATTGAACACAACTAATTTAATATACAATTTTATTATCAATGGGCTGAAAATAATTGACAACCAAGGTTGGTTGCACTGAAGTAAAACGCCCTTTCGGGGGGCATTCACGCTCTTAGGTACCCGTCAATCGAACCAAGGCGCAAACACTATTGGTCGTTTAGTCCAGTATATGACAACACAACCTGTATTCCGGATGAAGCGGGAAAGGCGTGCATCCACACTGGATTGCTAGCTAGTTGCATATTAAGGTAAGTTTCATATTAAGTTTTAAACAACCATTAAGGAATAATCGCGTTTACCTTATAAAGGGAAATTATTCATTGCAAAGCAAAGTGAAAGTTTATCTGTCATTTTCTGAGTGGAATGATGTACTGACTTTAAATGAGTTTAGCGAGCTAGCTATTTAGCTACGTTAACTTGCTAGCTAAGTAGCTAGCGTTTCCATTTTAGTAATTTAGCAGACGCTCTTATCCAGAGATACGTATATGTGCCATTAGGGTTAAGTGCCTTGCTCAAGGGGTACATCGACAGATTATTCACCTAGTCGGCTCGGGGATTTGAACCAGCAACCTTTTGGTTCCTGGTCCAATGCGCTTTTCCTATATATTTTCGAGATATAGGAAGCCATTCTCGTGCTGATGTTCTCTTGATAAGTGCCTAACTTCCATTGATTGATTCTAATTCCAATAATTCAGAGTGATTCTGAAACACGTGGGGTGTGCTCATCACCAGGTATATCAGGGATAAAAAAAATAAATAAAGGATGTGCTGCTGGCTACCTCATATTCATGGCGCGTTTTCCTCTCCAGATTCCAACCTGCACTTTGAACCATGGCAAGCAAACCGGTGTGGGAGCAGATAGGTGCAGGCTTTGTGCAACATTATTACCAACAGTTTGATTCTGATAGAACCAAACTTGCTGACCTCTATGTGAGTATTTTAATTTCAACACATTTAGAGATGTTCAATGGTTTTTCATGGACCAACTTTGTCATCTGGAAACCTTTGGGTGAATCTCAAGTCTCTATTCCTTGGCTCCTCCCCTTGGACTCTTCTCCAAATAGCTCTTAAACTCTAGAAGGCATTCTGCTTTCTCCCTACAGTTTTCAGCCTTTAGCTTCGCCCACGACTGGCTCATGTGAACTACTATCCGACGTCGTTTTAACGTCTAGAAATGTCAATCATCGCCTGCGATAAGTTTTTTAAAACATATGAACATAGGGCCCTTTAATCAAGAGAGCATCCTTCAAATAAAAAAGATACACTTACTGTAGCATTTTTTTTTTTTTGCAGATCCATACAGCTATGGGTGCTTCCATCTGGCCAAACTACAGTTCTGCTACACTTACACACAGGTGTTTGTGGCATGCTAGGTAGCACAGGTGGTCACCTCTTGTCATCTGTCTATTTTCTGTAAACAAGCACAGTAACATGGAGATAACCCTATCAAGGTGTACATTTTTGTTTTTTGAAAATTATACGGTGCTTATGCTTGCGAAACTGTACTGCAAGCGATGCGTTTTAATGTTCAGATTAAGCGTCTGGACTCTTAACAAAATTCCCCCGTATAGAAGACTACTTTGTCCAATGACTCTTGTGTAATGTAATGGAACTGAGAGATGATCAAGGTCTATCCTTCAAACGGCTTTGATAAAGTGGCATGGATGAAGAGGACACAAGGACTCAAGAAAATACTTTTGAGGTGGTCGCCTGGGGTGTATTCATTAGTCAGATTCCGTTGTAAACGTTTTCCAATAGTAACTATTTCTTCCAAACAGAAAATGTTTTGCAACGAAAACAAGAGTTTCTATTGGACAAATTTAGGTAGGTTCGGTTCCTAGAGTAAATGCTAAATGGTTTCTGTTACAAAACTAATGGATACACCCCTGTTCATGTTGTTCAGTGTGTAACTGATGAGTTCAGTGAGAGCTCACTGTCTTAATAAATGACTGCGTGTTTCCAGACTGATGCGTCATGTTTAACATGGGAAGGAGTTGGTTTCCAGGGGCACAAAGCCATTATGGAGAAGATCACTGTAAGTGACATCTTCATTTAAGCTTCACTTCATCAAACTAATTATAATGCATAACTTAATTATTTCACATGGTACAGACATATAGACCTTATTGTCTCCCTTACTGCAGAGTTTACCGTTCCAGTCGATCCAGCACAGCATCACCGCACAGGACCACCAGCCCACACCAGACAGCTGTGTGATGAGCATGGTGATGGGACAGCTCAAGGTAGGTTGTTTCAAAAGTAGTGGACGCACGTCCAGTGACTTGCTGGCGTAACAGAGTTCATACCAGAATCTCACCCACAGCTTGAGATGGGCCCCAGTGATTTTTGCATCCTTTTCAGTGACACAACTGGGGTATACGTTTTAGAGTTGGCGGTCACGTGTGTTAACTGTTTTTGTGAGGCAGAGGACTGTAGTTCAAACGAAGTCGTTGGCAAGTTGAGGGAAGTAATGAAGCTGCTAAGCTAGCACAGTGACACCTGTTCCACTGGGTATTGCTATCTGCATGCTGGGGCTGAAACGGTGCACGTTGAATTGCGGGAGCTTTTCATGGAAGGAGCTGCTCCTGTTTTAATTTCAATAGCACCTGAAGACGCTTGAGTTTAAAGGGATACTTTGGGATTTTGGCAATGAGGCTATTTACTTCCGTAGTGTCAGATGAATTCGTGGATACCATTTTTGTCTGTGCACTATGAAGTTGCTAACTAGCGTTAGTAAAATGACTGGAAGTCTGGTATCTGCTAGCAGAAAGATAAAAATGGTATCCACAAGTTAATCTGACTCTGGGGAAGTAAAGGGCCTATTCCCGAAATATCCCTTTTAACTATAATAAACTTGAAAGTAATCAAATCGATGGGGCCTATTATGGCTAATTTCTACTGTATGTAATGTAGTTGAGTAAACTATTTATAGAGGATGATGATCATCTGTTCTCTTTTCTTTTAAAAGGCTGACACGGACCAGGTGATGGGATTTCAACAAACTTTCCTGCTGAAGAACGTGGACAACAAATGGATCTGCACCAACGACATGTTCAGATTGGCACTACATAACTTTGGAGCGTAGGAGGAAATGGAAGGATCACGTACATTCCACAGAGAGAGTTAGCTTTTTATATTACATTTCAACTTTACATGTATGTGTTTTGTTAGAGAATGCTTGTCAGATTCTTTTGTCTTCAATAAACTCATGTTAAGCAATTTTAAGACTGTTCTGGACAGTTCACTGCAAACTGTTACAGCGGTGGTGAATGATGCACAGGAACACATCAGAATAAATTCATTCCCAAATACATTTGGTACAATTTGCCTTATTGTTATTCAAACTATCCTTATTAGTTCCCAATATTGGCCAACATTTCATCCATACTTGCCTTGTTATTAGGACCATAATGTTGATGTTTCTAAAGGGAATGGATGATCCTCTTAGTGATGCTTTTGGCATAATGCTACCATTCTGTGAACAATAAATTGCATATCTGAAATGGCACCTTATTCCCTGTATACTTTGTGTATAGTGTACATTTGACCAGAGCTAATGCATCCAAAATGGCACCCTATTCCCTATAAAAGAGTGCCATTTCAGACGCAGGCTAAACTAGGGACTTGCTCAATTGCATACTCCTTGTGTCCTTGTCAACTCAAAACCCATTGGATGAGAAAGCCAGAGGTCCTTCTGACCTCTAATGGGAAGACGAGGAAAGCGGACGTGAGGCTTGTGCAATTGAGATTTTCCCGTAGGGAAGTATCCAGCCAGGTAGAGACTTAAAAATGGCTGCTTTCTCATAGCGGTTTAATGCTGATCCAGGAGGCACATGTTCAAATGAAGGCAAGCCTGCTTCATCCTTGCTGTTTTCAGTTTACTTTTTGTATTATGAAGAGCCCTTGACCCTTATACACTAGTATAGTAAGATATGTCATTCATCATGTAAACTCCTATATTTACCAGGCTCTGTGTCTTGTCCTGCAACACAAAATGTCTGCTTATGAAATGGCAGCCTATATACCTCTATATAGTGCATGACTTTGACTAGGGCTAGTGCACCATAATAGGGAATAGGGTGTCACATGCAGACAAGCAAATGACAGCAGGCCCTCTAGCTTGAGACCAAGTCTAAAAACCCAGATGACCTATTGACCCTGATCGAAAATGCAACCCAAACACCAAATCCTCTCAGAAAGATGTGCAAAGCTTTGTGATTGCATTCTGCTACAGTACTTAGTTTCTCTTCTGAAACAATGTACACCGTATTCTCGCTATCTTCACTGGCACCTCGTTCACATAAGGTGCATACCGAGTAATTTCACGCTCAAGGCCATTGTTCTGTGTGTTGCTCTTGAAAATATATTTCCATCATGGGGAATATAATGAGTAAAGAATACTGACAGTTTTTATATGAGAGGATAACAAGCCTGTAACAGTTTTAGGATAGGTCTTCAATATTACTGTTGGCCTCCAGGGGGCGATCACAGTTTGGCGACAATTCGTCAGAAGTTATTTATTTTCACCTGAAGGTGGTGATTTGAAGAGACAATGTCTTTGTCCGAATACTCATACTAGCGTACTAGATAGTACGTGAAAAAAAAGTTTTATAGCATGTGAAAATAGTACTCCGAATGCGTTATCTAATGCGCGATTGCGTTGACTCCCACCATTCATATTTTGGTACAGTGTGACAATTTATCTGATTATCAGCTGTTGTCAAATGTTATTCATTAAAGACGAGTGAATTGTAAATAGATCAAACGCCGAAATGAGTATGCAATTTAAGTATGTAGTATGCTAGTATGGGTATTCGGACACGGCTACTGTCACATGCAACTGTTGACAATGCAAACCTGACTATAGGAGTGAAAGTTGAGGAAAGTTCAGCTTTAATAAGAAATGTATCGGCAATGGGCTTTCAAGAGATGGTCACTAGCCAGCCACTAGTAGACCATGGCGTTAGGGCACCAATCAATACATTGACAATCATATATGATAACCCAATTAACAATGTGTAAATCTGTGTTCATGTCTCATTCCTGAAGATAGTTTATAGTTTTACAGAATGGAGTTGATTGAATAGCTTTAGCTGGCGAGCCAAATTTCGCTGTGGCTACACCTTTGGCCACAATTAGTAGATGTATTTGTTTTTGCGTAACATATAAAATATAACAATAATAAGAAATATTGTTATTCTTGATTTGTACCTTTCAAATTCCATTGCAATTTTATTTTAGACATTTCTAACACACTAATGTATTGTAATAAAAGGTAGCATGTACTAAAATTCTTGTGTTTTTTTTCATCAAATAATGGACTGGAAGGGTAGTCTACCATTGGCTGATGAACAGTGGCATGATATGAGGTCACCATAAAATCTTTTTGGCCCTCCCCTTTGCCTCAATTTCCTGACAGCCTATTGGTTGTTTTGAATTGTACCATGTGACTAGCTAGCTTTTTCCAGAGCCTTTATTCTGTCTGCAGCCACACCCACACCTCATTTGTGCTCTTATATAATGTTTATTCGCCCAATTAACTCATCAATTAAGATTGAAATGGAAGGAAATCACTACGAAACTTCAATTATGTTTGGAAAGTTCCCCAATTTAGTCCACAGCTAACTTCAATCTCATTGGTCATCCTCCATATATGCTAATTAGGACCCAAACGTCATGTCCTGGACACAAGCGCCATTTTTTACTTCAGGAGGAGGGTGAAACAGCACAATACATCAATTATTTCACTTTAATGTGAATCATTATTTCCTGAATTAACTTTGGCGGTTGCATCTTGTCCGGGGAGGTGAGTGTCAGAGTATCGTCCAGGTGGATTGATTGCACACTTCCGTGACACCGAGACTGAAGCGCTGGCGGATTGGTGAAACTATCCATACACGGTAAAAAAAAAAAAAAAAGAAAAAAAAAAAAAAAAGACGCGACAGCCATCCTTTTATAACCGGAGAAGCAAAAGGTAATTGTATGTAGCCCGGTCAGTCAACATCTTCAACAGTTCATCACAAATCTACACCTATTGTAGCCATTGTCGACATTTGCGCAGATCCACTTTCATAAATCAGCCAACCAGACATGTTTGTATGCAGTTCAACCAATGATTGATCATTGAGTTCAACACAGCTAGCTAGCTAGCATTTTAGCTTATATTTTTTTTATTCCCGCCAATGCATACAATTAGATGGTTTTAGCTATATTTTTGCTCTCGGGTCCACCGGCCGCTTTTGGTGACCCTTCGTGGCATAGGCGTCCCATTCAAATGACTGCCCTTTCAACTTCGATTGTAATTGCTGTGCCTACCATGGGGCATTGTGACCACGGGTGAGGGGGGGATTCAGGATTTGTTTCCGGAGAGAGAATCTGTGAAACGGCTGCCACATCCAAGGAAGGCACGCAAATGTTCAACTCCTGTGTCGGGGATCTACTTAGCTAGCCAGCTAACGTTAGCTAGCTCGTGACGAAAAAGAACAATACAGGACTCTTTCGAGTGCCTGTAATTTGAACGAGTACACTCCGGGCTGGCAACTTTTTAAGAAAGTTTAGAGTGAGATTTGCTATGTGAATTTCATTTTTCCCTGGCACAACCTCTAGACATTAAAACAGTAAAATGTCCCGAAAGTGAATTTCCTGCCATTCTACGTATTTTGACATGGTTTGGGCCTATGACCAGGGTGGAAAATGAAACAATAAAAACCACAGGTCCGGTGTATTAAGGATACATTGAACATGAAATGAACTCAATTTGTCGACTTTAACATTTCACCCCTCAATCTCAAAGTATGCCTATTTTTGTGAAACCTTATTTAGGTGGATTGACACTTTATTCAGACAGTAAATCAATAAGATGGTGGAAAAACAGTATAAAGGTTGGAAACGGGGATTGATCCCTATTCTCAGATGGAAAGTATGGGACACATGCAAGGTAGTGTTACCACTACAACAAGGCTCTGCACAGGAAATACTAACACTTTAGTGGTTGATAGCAGTGGGTCACCAAATCATTGATTGCAGTCTCCTTGTCTATAGACTGCTTTTAAGGTAAATACAAACATTTTGTAATTCGGGTGAACTCTTTAAAATAAGGCTTGAAAAAATCCTGCTTGCTCTACCGGAGGGTTCACCACCCCTAATCTATGTTTCCCAAGTGCTGGGTGTTTTGAAAATGTTCTTGTTATAACAATTCATTTCCCAATCGCCCACAATTGACTGAATATCAATATTCAGGTGGTTTATGTCTACTAGTTGAAGATCCTTGCTATAATCTTACTCTACCAAGATGAAATATGATGCGTTTGAGTTGTGAGTCCCCCTACCATCTGCCTAGCATGTGCACAATACAATATTTAAAAAATAAATAAAAAATGTTTAGGCTTTCAATGTTTAATATCCAATGCTTATTTGTATGGTTTATGCAAAACTGTCCATGGAATGGCTGCAAAAATACATAGCCTCATAATTCATTTTCAAAGACACGTAGGCATATCGGATTTCAAATATGTGATTACACTGGCAAAATTGGGAAGAAGTGGAATAATAAAATACGTTTGGGGAATAAGTGTTCTTGCACACAAATTACCCTATATTTTAGCACATTCTCTCTTTCTCTATTCAGCTCCACCTTAATCTTGAGGGACGCTTTAAAAAAATGTTTACACCTGCATCCAATCCTGTTGATCCCTTACATTAGTGGTTCCCAAACTGTGTTGTGTCTCCTAGGGAGGGGGGCAGGTTTATAAATATTTAAAAAGCACACTTAAGGAGCTCAGTCTGGTTTTAAACTTACTCTTGAAAGTTGTAATAATAGAATGCACAAGGTGCAATTTCGAAAGTGGGTAGTGCACCATCAGTTCCTCTTGTCATGTTAGTCATTGTATACCTTAGAGCTATTTATAACTTGTCAGAAATGTCCTGATCAACTAGCCCATGTCAGCTGTTTTTTTTGCCCATAGATGTTGTAATATGGCACTCAAATCACATGAATATACATTAGATGTGGCAAAATGTATACAATTGCAAGAAAATTAGCTTTAAAACTGTAAAATGTTCTTCGCACCACATGACAAAATGTGTAGAATTGCAGGTAATAAGCTTTAAACCTGGGGTGTGAACAGTTCTTGTGCCCATAGAAATAGATGTGTGCGTGCAGGGGTGGCGTGGAATGTTCCAAAGCTTGGAGGGGGGACCCAGAGTGGAAAAAGTTTGGGAACCCCTGCCTTACATAACTAGACCAATCATATGCTTCAATGTGCCTCGGTTCACAGTGCTGTTGCAAGACCGGTCAATGATAGAGGTTCTGCTCGTGATAAGTTGCAGGCGCAGATGGTCTGATTTTCAAAAACGATTTGGAGCACGGTTTAAAAGTTAACACACTTACTATACAATGGACTAATTCTACAAATAACAGCAGTACTTTTCAATGCGTGAGATATAAGATCTGGTGTGAGGGTCAAATGTGTGAGTTGGCAGCTCCTGTACACTTCAAATAGTTTAATGAGGATCCATTACTGATGTTTAGAAGCGTTTTTCCAGTGGTCAGAAACTTGTGAAAGTGCTATTAATGATGTTTTAGCGGTCAAATTTGACTGCCAGTTGTATATTGTCAATCGCTGTGACGTAATGTCCCGCCTCATGCTTAACAAATAATTGTTAAGCATGAGGCAGGTAAACATTCAATCAATACACAAGTAAGAATTGCTTTTTTACATATTTTTTTTGAGGTTTATTGAGATCACTGAATCTTACCCAAAATGTAATAGCGAGACACTTGGTTATCATCGTTACACATGCAAATTGTTTTTTAATTGAAATGCCAGAATATGATTACTGATTTTAAAGACATAAGTAACGAAATAGTCAATTATTTTATCATTCAACATTTGTTAACATATATTGTAATGTCACACCAGAGGACACGTTCAAGGCACTAATGCATGAAATGGTTCCTTAAATTGGATAAACTTAAAAATAAAAGGTGGCCCTATAACATTGAGTTGTTTATTACAGCTATATGTTTAGCTTTAAATCTTTACATTTTTTTTACTTTTGTTTTGGCCGTATGGCAACTACCCAAATGTTCTTGTTATCTGTGTGGCGCATGGTGCTAGATTTGGAAATAGTATCAGTATTGGGTGAGGGTAACATGACAATGGCATTTCTATATCTTGTCACTAAATCACATTTTAGTGGTCGCACGCATATATATTGCGGATATAGAAAAATGCTTGTGTTCCTAGCTCCAAAAGTAATATCTAACAATACACACATCTAAAAGTAATATACTTAGGTTATTGGTTTACATTTATGGCCTATGAGCCATAAACACATTAATCCATAGGCTACATTCATGGTTCTCAAAGCATGATCTTTAACCAGAGATCACTATGTATACTGTGAAACAATTTTGTGGAATGGGCTTTGTGGCTGCCGGAACGGACAAGTGAAATTGTCCCGTAAAAAATGAAGACCACGTTCATTTGCTTTGACTCTAGTGCTCCATTTGTACATGTGCATTTACAGGCCACAACAAAAAAGAAACCAAACCAAGCATCACACAGTTCTTCTCCTTAAATTCCCTTTTCCCTCTGTGTATCACTCACTCAATTGCGTTCCGACTGCCTCCTCTACACACACTAAGGGGGCACACAAACTCCTGTTAGGCCTACAGAAATAAATGCCTTTAAAAAAAAATGTATCTAAATGATGGGATACACAAGCCACATTCTTGGCAAAATGACAATTTTGTCACATTTCAAAATGGACTGGTTGATTAAAGTAGGAAATGTGTTCCAACAGAGAGCTGCAGTTTTGGAATAATAATATTCCAGTCTATTTTCCATTTAGGCTACTTTGTGGACTGCTAGTGCCCCCCTTAAACATAGACAGGTTCCACACTGAAAATACACAAAAACATTAGCTTGATAAAGACAGAGCGTATTTTCATCAGAATAAATCCTAGGCCTCACCAAACAGATGTTGTGGCCGTAATTATTTTGTAATCCTGAAAAATTTCCAAATAGAGTCAAGTTTGAAACAATCACTCTAAATAATAGTTCCATATGCAAAATGCGCTTCACTTCGCAGTGACTTTTTATTTTTCTTCATTTGGAAAAATATTCTGTTTTATTACATGAAATGTGTTTTGTTTGTTTTTTACTAGGAAATGGGTGTCTTGAATGCCCTTAAGGGCTCGGGAAATAAGACCGTCATGTCGGCTAAATTAACAAAGCAAGGCTATACCATTGCACAGCCATAGGCTTCTACAAGCAAGTGCCGTTGGTGCAGTTACTGCCTTTTATTTCTAGAGATTGTATTCCACCATACATTTATTGAAACTGTAATAAACTGGATATTTTGTATCTTAAATGGCACAAAAAGTAGACTGAATATACACTACATGACCAAATGTATGTGGACACCTGCTCATCGAACATCTCATTCCAAAATCATGGGCATTAATATGAAATTGGTACCCCCACTTGCTGCTATAACAGCCTCCACTCTTCTGGGGAAGGCTTTCCGCTAGATGTTGGAACATTACTGTGGGACTTGCTTCCATTCAGCTACGAGCATTACTGAGGTCAGGCACTGATTTTGGGCGATTCGGCCTGGCTCGCAGTCAGCTTTCTAATTAATCCCAAAGGTGTTCAATGGGGTTGAGGTCAGGGCTCTTGTCCAGGCCAGTCAAGTTCTTCCACACTGATCTCGACAAACCAGTTCTGTATGGACCTCGCTTTGTGCATGGGGACATTGTCATGCTGAAACAGGAAAGGGCCTTCCACAAAGTTGGAAGCACAGGATCGCCTAGAATGTCATAGCGTTAAAATTGGAACTAAGGGGCCTATCCCAAACCATGAAACTGCCCCACACCATTATTTCTCCTCCACCAAACTTTACAGTTGGCACTCTGTATTGGGGCAGGTAGCGTTCTCCTGGCATCCACCAAACCCAGATTCGTCCGTCGGACTGCCAGATGGTGAAGCATGATTCATCACTCCAGAGGTCAATGACGGTGAGCTTTACACTGCTCCAGGCGACACTTGGCATTGCACATGGTGAGATTAGGCATCTGTGCAGCTGCTTGGCCATGGAAACCCATTACATGAAGCTCCTGACAAACCGTTATTGTGCTGACGTTGCTTCCGGAGGCAGTTTGGAACTCTGTAGTGAGTGTTGCAACCGTTCTGTGAGCTTGTGTGGCCTACCACTTTGCGGCTGAGCCGTTGTTTCCACTTCACAATAACAGCACTTACAGATGACCAAGGGCAGCTCTAGCATGGCAGACATTTGACTGACATGTTGGAAAGATGGCATCCTATGACGGTGCCACGTTGAAAGTCACTGAGCTCTTCAGTAAAGCCATTCTACTGCCAATGTTTGTCTATGGAGATTGCCTGGCTGCTTGATTTTATACACGTGTCCGCAACGGGTGTGGCTGAAATGGACAAATCCACTAATTTGAAGGGGTATCCACATACACTTTATGTACACACAAGTATCTTGTGCAAACTCTTGTATATTTTAAGTTTACATTTCACTCCTTGTCAAGAGTCACTAGAGACTCAAAGCTATGAGGGTAGAACACATTTCAAATGTTGCTTGTTAGGGGTAGCTAGTTGCAGAACAATGGAAGGGTTTAGTCGACAGTGCATTTGGGAAGTATTTAGACTAGAGGTCGACCGACTATGATTTTAAACGCCAATACCGATTATTGGAGGACCAAAAAGGCCGATACCAATTAATCGGACAATTTTATTTCTAATAATGACAATTACAACAATACTGAATGAACACTTATTTTAACTTAATATAATACACTAACAAAAATAAATTCAGCCTCAAATAAATAATGAAACATGTTCAATTCGGTTAAAAAAATGCTGGAGAAGTAAAAGTGCAATATGTGCCATGTAAAAAAGCTAACGTTTAAGTTCCTTGCTCAGAACATGAGAACATATGAAAGTTGGTGGTTCCTTTTAACATGAGACTTCAATATTCCAAGATAAGAGGTTTTAGGTTGTAGTTAATAGTTTTTATAGGACTATTTTTCTCTCTACCATTTGTATTTCATATAACTTTGACTATTGGATATTCTTTTAGGCACTATAGTATTGCCAGTGTAACAGTATAGCTTCTGTCCCTCTCCTCACCCCTACATGGGCTCGAACCAGGAACACATCGACAACAGCCACACTCGAAGCAGCGTTACCCATCGCTCCACAAAAGCCGCGGCCCTTGCAGGGCAAGGGGAACAACTACTCCAAGTATCAGAGTGAGTGACGTTTGAAACGCTATTAGCGCACACCCAGCTACCTAGCTAGCCATTTCACATCGGTTACACCAGCCATTAGGCTGATAGGCTTGAAGTCATAAACGGCGCTGTGCTTGCGAAGAGCTGCTGGCAAAATGCACAAAAGTGCTGTTTGAATGAATGCTTACGAGCCTGCTGCTGCCTACCATCGCTCAGACTGCTCTATCAAATCATAGACTTAATAACATAACACAGAAATACAAGCCTTTGGTCATTAATATGACTCCGACTCCGGAAACTATCATTTCGAAAACAAAATGTATTTCAGTGAAATACAGAACCGTTAGCTAAAATACCGAACGGGTGGCATCCCTAAGTCTAAATATTCTTGTTACATTGCACAACCTTCAAAGTTATGTCATAATTACGTAAAATTCTGTCATATTAGTTCGCAAAGAGCCAGGCGGCCCAAACTGTTGCATATTCCCTGACTCTGTGTGCAATGAACTTAAGAGAAGTGACACAATTTCACCTGGTTAATATTGCCTGCTAACCTGAATTTCTTTTAGCTAAATATGCAGGTTTAAAAATATGTACTTCTGTGTATTGATTTTAAGAAAGGCATTGGTGTCTGTGGTTAGGTACAGTCGTCCAACGATTGTGCTTTTTTCGCAAATGCGCTTTTGTTAAATCATCCCCCAGCGTTGCATTGATTATATGCAACGCAGGACACGCTAGATAAACTAGTAATATCATCAACCATGTGTAGTTATAACTAGTGGTTATGATTGATTGTTTTTTATAAGATAAGTTTAATGCTAGCTAGCAACTTACCTTGGCTTCTACTGCATTTGCGTAACAGGCAGGCTCCTCATGGAGTGCAATGAGAGGCAGGTGGTTAGAGCGTTGGACTAGTTAACTGTAAGGTTGCAAGATTGGATCCCCCCGAGCCAACAAGGTAAAGATCTGTCGTTCTGCCCCTGAACAAGGCAGTTAACCCACTGTTCCTAGGCCGTCATTGAAAATAAGAATGTGTTCTTAACTGACTTGCCTAGTTAAATAAAGGTGTAAAAAAAATATGCGCCCAAAAATACCGATTTCCGATTGTTATGAAAACTTGAAATTGGCCCTAATTAATCGCCCATTCCGATTAATCGGTCGACCTCAAATTTAGACCCCTTTCTCCACATTTTGTTACATTACAGCCTTAATCTAAAAAAAATCTACACACTACCCCATAATGACAAAGCAAAAACAGATTTGAATACCTATGTATTCAGACCCTTTGCTATGAGACTTGAGCTCAGGTGCATCCTGTTTTCATTGATCATTCTTCAGATGTTTCTACAACTTGATTGGAGTGAATATTTCAATTGATTGGACCTTATTTGGAAAAGCACACACCTGGTTATGTAAGGTCCCACAGTTGACAGTGCTGGCATACTTTTTAAATTTTTTTACTCAGTACTTTGTTGAATGTTTATCATCTTCATATTTGCCTCGATCCTGACTAGTCTCCCAGTCCCTGCCGGTGAAGAACATCCCCACTGCATGATTCTTCCACCACCATGCTTCATTATAGGGATCGTGCCAGGTTTCCACCAGATGTGACGCTTGGCATTCAGGCTAAAGAGTTCAATCTTGGTTTCATCAGACCAGAGAGTCTTGTTTTTCATGGTCAGAGTCCTTTAAGTGGCTTTTCGCAAACTCCAAGCGGGCTGTCATGTGCCGTTTACTGAGGAGTGGCTTCCGTCTGGCCACTCTACCATAAAGGCCTGATTGGTGGAGTGCTGCAGAGATGTTTGTCCTTCTGGGAGGTTCTCCCATCTGCACAAAGGAACTCTTGTGCTCTGCCAGAATGATCATCGGGTTCTTGGTCACCTCCCTGACCAAGGCCCATCACCCCCAATTGCTCTGCTTGGCAGGGTGGCCAGCTCTAGGAAGAGTCTTGGTGGTTCCAAACTTCTTCCATTTAAGAATAATGGAGGCCAACTGTTCTTGGGAACCTTCAATGCTGCAGACATTTTTTGGTACCCTTCCCCAGATCTGTGCCTCGACACAGACCTGTCTCAGAGCTCTACAGACAATTCCTTCATCCTCTTGGCCTGGTTTTTGCCTGACTTGCACCGTCAACTGTGGGACCTTATATATTGACAGGTGTGTGCCTTTCCAAATCATGTCCAATGAATTGAATTTACCCCAGGTGGACTCCAATCAAGTTGTAGAAACATCTTAAGGATGATCAATGAAAACAGGATGCACCTGAGCTCAATTTCAAGTCTCGTAGCAAAGAGTATGAATACTTGTATAAATTAGGAGTGGCAGGTCGCCTAGTGGTTAGAGCGTTGGGCCAGTAACCGAAAGGTTGCTGGATTGAATCACCGAGCTGACTAGGTAAAAACCTGTCGTTCAGCCCCTGAGCTAGTTATAACCCACTGTTCCCTGGGCGCCAAAGACATGGGATGTCGATTATGGCAGCCCTCCACACCTCTGATTCAGAGGGGTTGGGTTAAATGAGGAAGGCGCATTCAGTTGTTCAACTGACAGTTGTACCCCCCCCCCAAACAAAAATCCAAAATGTACGACCAGTTTTCGCTTTGTCATTATTATGTCAAGTGCGTAGATTGCTTAGGAATGGTTTATATTTAGTCCATTTTAGAATAACGTAACAAAATGTGGAAAAGGTCAAGGGGTCTCAATACTTTCTGAAGGCACGATATGTTTATTCGGTCAAATTAGGATTTGTTATATGTAATGGATATGATAAATTGGTCATCGTTCCTCTTGGCATAGACATATGTGCACATAGGCCTATTTCTTTGTTTTTTAAATTTTGAGTACTAGGAAAAATAATCATGCAAGTACTCAGTCAAATCCCATCCCTAGTTTGGATGTGTATAATATTACCTGGCCTAACATGGCTCTCTCTTTCAGGAAGCTGAGAAACAATGTATCAGGTCCCGGTTGGAAACTTGGAGAACATCCGAAAAACAAGGAGAAGAGTGAAACACATTTTGAGTGATTTTGGACTGGAGGATTGCAAAAACCTTCTGGAAGTATGTTTTTGTTGTGCAATTTTTGTTTAAAACTATCTGTTTTATAGGTATCAGAGCATTGTAGGAACTTTTGTTTGGGGGGCTAGATGAGGCCTAAGTGTTGCCATATTACCCGTGGTTTATAGGCATGGATAGTACTTTTCCCATAACTCTGTACCAAATGGCACCCTATTCCCGATGGTCAAAGGTAGTGCACTGTAAAGGGAATAGGTTCCATTTGGTACACAGATGGTGAATGTTCAGAGATCATTGATCAGTGTTTTTTTCCCATGATACTTAGCTGTTTGTTGTCCTTAACTGTATGTTGTTGTCTGTCACCAACTTCCAGGAGCTGCAAAAGAAGGAGAAGACCTCTGATGAAGAGTCTGATTCTGATGAGGCATTCCAGGAGACTGAGTGGGTGGACCTCAGTGAGCCCTTCCCAGGCAAGAGGAAGAAAAAGGTAAAATGGCACCTGGAAAGATGCGCTAGTCTGATAGGGATGTCAACAAACCAACAGTGTTTGAAATCAAGTGATTGCTTAAATGTGCCAATATTTCTGGGCTCTGTGGAAATGCATAGCCACTGATGAATATGCATCAGTTAATTCAGTTCACACTTAATCAGCATCTGAAATGGCTATGTAGGGACACTGTACAAAAAAATATAACATGCATTCCTTAGTGAAGTGACAGATCAATTTAAAATGGTCTTATTTTGCTAATCACGCTTGTTATCGATGTGTCTCCTTCCCCCAGTGGCCATACCGCACGCGGCTGTTGTGCTGCTCCCTCTGTAAGTACTCCACCCGGAACTGGTACTCCTACAAGAGTCATCTACAGCGGAGCCATGAGTATGAGAGGAAACTGTGTGTCCTGGCTCCCTGCCAGATCTGCTCCTTCGTCGCCCACCCCCGACTCCTCAAGAAGCACCTTCTCCTCTTTCATGGCTCTCCGAACGTGGACCAAGATGCAGCATCTCTGCATTCAACTACCAAGAAAGGAGACAGGTTTAAGTGTCGTAAGTGCCGATATGTGGACTCAAACCTGTTCTCAATGAAGAAGCACGTCCTGCTGAACCACCTGGAGAAACTGTGGCACCACTTCTCAGGACGGATACCAGACACTAAGTTCCCCCATACAGCCTCCAGGCAGTTCTGTAAGGTGTGTAAGATGGCTATTGAAAGCACGGAGCACATGCTGCACCACATCCTGGCCTCTCCCACTCACCAGTGGGCCTGCGCTCAGATCAGGACCTGGATCTTAGAGAACACTCAGTACGCCAAGCCCACAAATTACCAAACACTGGCCCCTAAAAAACAGATGCCACAGGTGTCCAGTCCTGAGCAGCTGGCAGGGCCCAACCAGAGCTTCCTCCCCCCTCAGGCCCTGGTTCAGCTGGCCGGTGCTGAGGCAAAGGGCCTCGTCCAGCCTGGTGCTACTGTCAAGCTGCAGAGTGCTCTGCCACAGGGGGCCATCTCAGCCACCATGCCCATCGGCCAGACCATGGTCAGACTGCCCTCTGGCGCCTCACTACCTGGTGCTCCTCACAACCAGGTGCCTTTCACCATAGGGGTCCAAGGTCAGCAGCAGCAGCCCCAGCAGGTCTTCCTGCCCCCGAGGGTGCAGATCAGCATTCCAGGGATGTCCCAGGCCCTCATGGTGACTCAGCGCCTCCCCTTGAACCAGGGGACCCCCCAGGGTACAATGCTCCAGAGCAACCCCCAGGGCACCATGCTGACCTCCCAGTCCCTCCTCAGCCACCTCTTCCCCACTGGCAACAAGGTCAACGGCATGCCCACCTACACCTTCGCCACACCGGTAGGCATGCCCAGCCAGACGAGTAACATCCAGCTGATCAGCAAGGCTCCTCAACCAATCAAACCAGCAGGTAATCCTGCTCTCAACTCCAAAGCCAAGAAGTGGATCACCTGTCCCATCTGTAATGAACTGCTCCCTTCCAATGTCTATGAGGCTCATCAACAGGCTGCACACAAGGCCCAGCCCAGAACAGCTAAGCAGCAGGGCCTGGCGGCCCGTGCTCCCTTCCTCAGGAAGATGCCTGACAAGACAGTCAAGTGTTTGAAGTGCAAGATCCTGCTGTCTGAAAAGGGCCTCTTTGAACACCTACTGCACGGGCTTAACTGCCTCTACTGTCCTGGGATGTTCTACTCCATCCAACAACTGGTTGAACACACAAACACACAACACAACCCCACACAGAAGGCCAACTGTGACTTCATGAGGCGAGAGTATAGACTGTACACAGACGACAGCGGTAACCTTCTGTTCCCCTACTTTGACATCAACACCATGGCCCCCAAAGAGATCCTGGGAGATGCAGAGCTGAAACTGGCTCTGGTCACCAACTCCCTAGACCTGATCTTCCTCAAGATGCAGCCTGGTGGAAAACAGGAAGTGTGTCGGAACCCCAGTAAAACGATGCGGACCGACTGCCCCTTCTGTGAAGAGAAGTGTGTCACAGTGGAGAACTACCAAGCCCATCTGAGTGGGAAGCACTGCATCGCACCCACCGTCCACGCCATCCTCAAGACCGCAGCTTTCAAATGCATCTACTGCAACGGCGTCTACACAGGCAAGACCACGCAGAGAGCTATAGTAATACATCTACAGCGCTGCCGCCGTGCCCCCAAGACCCCTAAAGATGCAGACAGACTCCAGCCCGCCCCCACCAACGGACGCCAACAGCAAGTCATGGCCTTTAAGCAGATGGTCCAGGTGCCAGGTCTGTACTCTGCCCAGCTCCCTCCAGTCCCCATGGCAGCGCAGGCCTCCGTCCCTGTCCCCCAGCCCTCTGAGTCCCCTGCTGAGTTACAGAGCAAGCTGAGGCTGGAGGCGGCCTTCAGGGAGGCCATGGAGGCCAACAAGAAAGAGAGGGATGCGCGGGCAGCTTTCCGTAAGCAACGAGAGAAGGAAAAACGAGAGCAGGTACCCAAGATGGACCCCTATATTCAGCTGGCCCTGGACCCCAGTGGGATGGAGAAACGACCCTCTGAGGAGCGGAAAGACTTCCTCACCAGATACTTCCACACCAAGCCGTACCCCACCAAGAAGGAGTCTGAAGAGCTCTCCAAGAGACTGTGGCTGACCCGGACTGAGGTGTCCACCCTGTTTGGAATGAAGCGCACCAAGTGCATGAAGGCCATTCAGAAGAACAGCCCTACCATCTTCATGGGCTTCAACATGACAGAGCTGAAAAAACTTAAGCACGACCTCCTCATCCCAGAGGTGGAACCTGCAGAACCAGAAAAGATGGCTGACCAGGAAGTGGAACCCGATGAACCAGAACAGACGGATTCACCAGAAGGAGAGAAACCAGAAATTTCTGTTCCAAAAGAAGATCCTTTAGAACCACATCAGATGGATGTTCCAGAGATGGATCCTTTAGAACCACAGGCAATGGCTGTCTAAGTTGTCACTTCAGAGTGCATGTACAGTCTGTATAGATACTTTTACCTGGATGACTGCAACAGACTGCAGTGCCCTGAAATGTATACTTTTATATTGATGTTAGTCTCCCTGCTAGTAATTGTCAACGACATTTTAGATGTTGACTTATTATTCTCCTTTTCATAGAACTGTAAATCAAATGTTGACATTCTCATAGGCTACATGTTAAAACAAACCTCTGTATTCATGTGTAAAAAAAATATTAAAAAATGTAAAGCCAAGTGAGGACTGTATTAGTATTAGACACTGTTTTCAGGGGTTTGTTTCATACAACCACAGCACGGTTAAATCCACCATTTCCACCTAGGCGGCACCTTTAAGATGTGTTTTCAGCCTAATGACCATGATTCAGTTTGAATAATATTTTGAAATGCTGTCAAATGTTAAAGCTATATAAAGACACCTGTATTTGGTATTGTGTAAGTATTCAAACTGGGATCATTGACTGACTTTAAAACAACTACAGCATTTAACTCTCATGTTCAGAATGTTAATGAACAGTATTTGTCAATTTTGTGTTTCTGTATCATAAGACTTATTTTCTGTGTCTGTATAATAGTTATTGTCCTTTGTTCTCAATAGTAACTCAAATCTATTATGTGATTATATGAATCCATTGACCAGATGAGACTGAATATATTCAGAACTGTAAGACATTGTCCATCTTTTTCTTTTCAGAATGTGTATCGAGTGCTATTCTTCCCTTATTGGAACTATGTAGTGGATTGTTCAGAGTTCGCTAAAAAATACTGATTTTTGCTGTAGCCTACATCACTTTCACCCTTGTTGTTTTTTTATGTTGGTCCACTAATTTTGTTGTAAGTTATTTGGTGAAAACAGACAACCTCTCCTGGTGGTTTTACCATTATTTTCATATGCTAATTCCCCTGTGGGTTTTTCTTCCTTGTTTCAACTTCTTCCTGTGTCACTTGCAATTGATTGTCAGGTTTTTATGTACTATATACCTATTGGGTTTTAGATGGGTTCGGTCCTTCAGAAGCTAAAATGTGTATAGACTCGGAAGGTTTGAGCCTTCTGATGCATTGTGGCAGAACTGTGCAGAATAAACTTTTTCCAATAAATATTTCACTGCTGGAACTTGCTCATTAATGGGTGCCTGTCTGAGAAAGCTTGTCTAACCAAAGTGGGCTACTGTAAAAGAAAGCCATTCCCTGTATTTCTATCTATAAAGATCATAATTATGTTTTTGTGTAACCAGTGCATTGAGCCAGTGGCAGACATATTGACGCAATTGGTATGCGCCGTCCGTTTTTATTGTCGCTTTATAAGTGACAGTGCGCGACCGTAAACAGACGACGTTTTCCTGGTCTTCGTCTTTTCACTACAGACCCAGGCTTCCCGTTTGCTTCAGTTTAAGGCTTTGGAGTTTGAGAATTTCATACGGTAAGTGTGTTTTGAAACCAAATCACATTTTCTATTCTTTAATATTAGTTGAGGTCTTTCAACTTTCTGTAAATGTCCAAACCAGCCATGCTAGCTTAGCTAGCTAGTTAGCAGCAGGTAGTAACAACATGTAGCTCAGAAAAACAGTTGTAACAAGTCGTAAACAAACATGACTCCCAACATTTCATCTTACTATACTTTCCCAAGATACGTGTTAACACTGCAGCGTCAAGATGTCGTACATGCTGCCGCATCTCCACAACGGCTGGCAGGTCGACCAAGCCATTCTATCCGAGGAGGACAGAGCCCTGGTCATTAGGTTTGGCCACGATTGGGACCCGACATGTATGAAAATGGACGAAGTATTGTACAGTATAGCTGAAAAGGTAAGATGTATGTTTATTATACCATTATTGCTGTTTGTATTTCAGATTTGTGAATAGGGCTGTTGCGTGACCGTATTATCGCGACACAGGCAATCAAATTTCACGTGACCATTTAGTCACGGTAATCCGGTTTTTCCAAGATCTGATGCTGCTGATGGTCATTAGTAGCCTTCCAAACGTGCTAACTGCTTGCTATTCAGTACTCTTGTCCCTCTAATCACTCTGACAATGTAATTGAAAATCTAATCAAACAAGTAATGAGAGCCATGATGCATGCACAACATTTCTATAGGCTATGCAATTGCAGGAGAACGTCTGATGACCTTTTAAAAAGAGGCGCACATCAGCTTTCTATAGGCTAGGTCCTATATTTATTTCTCAACTGTCCTAATATTAAGTACATTGCTTATATTTACAACAGGGGTATAGCCTACCTGGCTGGCATGAAAATGAACCACGGGAAAAGCGTCCTCCATTTGCTATTTAAGTGCATGGATGTTTTGAGACAGGTGCATGATAATGGTCCATTCTAAAACAAATTTCACACATGATTTAGTATATGTAAAGACCAGATTAAATCACGACTAGTTCGATTTTTGACTATTAGCCTATCACTTGTGAATTATATATTTTCACTTGTGAATGATGCCCAGCGTAAGGCAACAAACAATGCCTTTTTTTGGTTCACTTTTTCGAATCAGTCGCATACCTCATGTAGCCTAGCCCATAGGGCTATATGTTTTGATAAGGTTTGTACAAAACTAAAGTGGCCAAATCACTTCTTAAAATTAAGCACATTAACCCGCTTTACAAGGGGTGTAGAGCCTAACTGGCATAAATAAGCGCCGCATGAGGTTCCAGTTTGGGGAAGATCATTTTCACCATAGATATGCACCTTTTTATAATAAAATAATTACATACATAATCACGTTTGCGGTCACTTATTTTTTTTCCCCGCTAATGGAACATTTGTGCTTATAGCCTTATAGTCGTGTGTGCATTGCTGAGCTTATAATGTGAAGAAATAGCCTATTAGCATTTTAGGCTAAACGTTCTGATCTGTTGCATCAGCCACATTTGCGTAAAAAATATTTTATGCTAGTGGTTGTATTAATTTGGGATCTATCGCATCCCACAACTGTCCCAGACTATGTTTGGAATATTTATTTTTAGCATAGAATAGGTCTATTTATGTACTCTTGGGGTTAGTAGATTGACATAGGCTTGTGCTTTTGGTGTTTGTTAGGCCTCATCTTGTTGGCTGACAAACTAAATGTGAACAGTTCATCCAATATTTTCAATATGCACTTCAGAACTGGATAAGGAGACGCACAGTTGCGTTACCGATGTGTTACTGTTATCACTTATAGCCTGTGAGAAATACCCATGTGATGGAGAGTCATGAGTGAGGGGTGCGTTGGAAATGTCAGGCATTATCAAGTACTTGTCAAATTGTGAATGAGACTGAAGCGTGTACAGCCTACGCAAAAAAACAAAGCGGAGCTCATGCCTTTTCAAGTGACCTTTTTTTCCAAATCATCATTAGTCACATCATGCAGCCTTACAATGTATTAAAAATAAAAACATATACCCCAACATTTGTAGAACAACTAAAGTTAAATTAATAACTAAATTAAGCATATAGGAGTACCTATTTTGTTAACCGCTCAACACAGAATAGCTGCTTGTGACACTCCCTCAAATCATTTGGTGAAAATATCCTTTCTATTTTATTCAGCTTTGTTCAATAGTATTCTTCATACTATAAAATAATGGTACCGTATTTTAAGCAAATCTTGTCTGTTAAATTAACTAGTGTAGCCCACAGCCATTTGGCATAGCCAGATCAGGACTTAACATAAAGACAACTCAGAGTATGCTATTCTGTTCTTCTGAAATAGACTACATTTTCTTCATATCATGCCTCTTTAGACCTGGTTAAAATAAATTATGGATTTATTGTGAAGGTGTAGGCTATATTACACATGTATTATACATTTTCAATTGTAGATGTTCCAAAGGTCTGCATCAGTTGCTTGTGGAAACCAGGAGATGCTAAATGTTTGTTCATTAATGGTCAATTACCGTGAGACTGACAGGTAGTTGCTTGACAATCACCAGCTGACAATTTCGTGACTGCCACAGTTCTATTTGTGGAGACATTTCATTGAAAGTTGTGATTTTTACAGTACAAATATCACTATCCCATCCTACAGGTGAAGAACTTTGCAGTCATCTATTTGGTGGACATCACAGAGGTGCCGGACTTCAACAAGATGTACGAGTTGTATGATCCTTGCACCGTCATGTTCTTCTTCAGGTGAGTTTCAAGTTGTCATCATGTCTGACCTAGCCCTGTAAACCAATCTATTTTTGACTTGCTAAATTGTTGCAAATGTTCAACAAAAATGGGTGTAGCAAATGCAGGCTCTCATACCATATAGGCTAGCTGTGAAAACGGATGCTTAGCCCTACGAAGCTTGGCGTCATGTATACAGGAAGTACAGTTTAACAGCACAGTAACGTGTTCTGCCTTATGGCGTACCATAGGAGAAGCATGTGAGATTAGTATTCGGCCAATGACTACTTGTTTTAGCAGTATGTGTCCTGTGTTGGACGGTATTTTTAATCAGTAGACATTTCTGATGGAAAGCTTATTGTTTGCATCGCCAAGCAGTGCCCAAGAGGGTATTAAATCCAATCTATTTTCAGAAGTATTCCACAACTGTGCCAATTTTTTTTTGAACTAACCCAAGATAGACCACAGCCTGTCATTTTCAATGGGAACAAATGAGTCATAGTGGTCAGAAGAGGGGCAGAGCCAAGCACCAGCTAGCGAGATCCTGTTGGCACGTTCTAGCATGTATTTGCACATTTCCGGTAGGGAACACCTACCCTGAAGTACACGTGTGCAATAACTCAATTTGCCCTTGCACTCCTAAACAAAAAATTAAACTTTGGCAATTGGTAAAGTTTACCAAATGTGGTCCACTCTGTTTCTAACATTCTAGTTTTGGGAACCAAAAACTGTTTGAGCTCAAATGTTTCATCAATTAAAGAATTTGCAGAATGTCTGCCAAAATCCATCTCATTCCATATTTTCCTATTGCCAGTCAGTGCTTCCTCTCATTACCGTATTTGGTAGTGAATGGAAATGCCAAGCAGATGCTTCTCCATGAGGGTGGTATGAGGGCCCCAACGTCCACAGGTGGGGATTGTGCTTACAGCCCAACACCGTGCAGGTCGTTGGGCATTTGCCAGAGAACACCACGATTGTCAAATTCGCCACTGGCGCCATGTGCTCTTCAGATGAAAGCAGGTTCACACTGAGCACATGTGACAGATGTGACAGAGTCTGGAGACGTCGTAGAGAACGTTCTGCTGCCTGCAACATCCTCCAGCATGACCGGTTTGGCGGTGGGTCAGTCATGGTGTGGGGTGGCATTTCTTTGGGGGGGCCGCACATCCCTCCATGTGCTCGCCAGAGGTAACCTGACTGCCATTAGGTACCGAGATGAGATCCTCAGACCCCTTGTGAGACCATATGCTGGTGCGGTTGGCCCTGGGTTCCTCCTAATGCAAGACAATGCTAGGCCTCATGTGGCTGGAGTGTGTCAGCAGTTCCTGCAAGAGGAAGGCATTGATGCTATGGACTGGCCTGCCCGTTCCCCAGACCTGAATCCAATTGAGCACATCTGGGACATCGTGTCTCGCTCCATCCACCAACGCCACGTTGCACCATGTGCTCAGTGTGAACCTGCTTTCATCTGAAGAGCACAGGGCGCCAGTGGCGAATTTACCAATCTTGGTGTTCTCTGGCAAATGCCCAACGTCCTGCACGGTGTTGGGCTGTAAGCACAACCCCCACCTGTGGACGTCGGGCCCTCATACCACCCTCATGGAGTCTGTTTCTGACCATTTGAGCAGACACATGCACATTTGTGGCTTGATGGAGGTCATTTTGCAGGGCTCTGGTAGTGCTCCTCCTGCTCCTCCTTGCACAAAGGCGGAAGTAGCGGTCCTGCTGCTGGGTTGTTGCCCTTCTACGGCCTCCTCCACGTCTCCTGATGTCCTGTCTCCTGGTAGCGCCTCCATGCTCTGGACACTACGCTGACAGACACAGCAAACCTTCTTGCCACAGCTCGCATTGATGTCCCATCCTGGATGAGCTGCACTACTTGAGCCACTTGTGTGGATTGTAGACTCCGTCTCATGCTACCACTAGAGTGAAAGCACCGCCAGCATTCAAAAGTGACCAAAACATCAGCCAGGAAGCATAGGAACTGAGAAGGGGTCTGTGGTCACCACCTGCAGAACCACTGTTTTATTGGGGGTGTCTTGCTAATTGCCTATAATGTCCACCTGTTGTCTATTCCATTTGCACAACAGCATGTGAAATTTGTCAATCAGTGTTGCTTCCTAAATGGACAGTGTGATTGACTTGGAGTTACATTGTGTTTAAGTGTTCCCTTTATTTTTTTGAGCTGTGTGTATGTATATATATATATATATATCTATATATACATACACATACACATACACATACATACCTGGCTCATTGTTCCATCTGTGACTGCACACGGATGGCATGCTTTCGCCTTTAGACAAGTAAACAGACTGTTCGCAGTCATGCCACTTCCTGTCTGTGGTTCACATGCAGTAGCCACACAAAATGGGCACAGTGCTGCCACATACTGGTCAACAAAATAACATCAATGTATATTGCAGCTAGATTTGAGTGGGTGGTGGTAGCATCAAACAATTGGATTTAATACTTTCTTGGGCACTGCTTGGCAATACAAACAATTACGTTTCCATCAAAACCATCTACCAATTATGAATACCATCCAACACGGGACACATGCTGCTCAACAGGTACAGCAAAGGGTCGGGCGAAATCTCGCAAGCTGTTGCTATGGATTGCCCTTAGACCCGGCTTATTAATAAATTAAATGATTAATGAAGTTGTCTAAGGGATGCGAAAACAACTGCCCCATGCTACTTCAGTTGACTGAGAACTCTCCTCTTTTAGTCCTGCATGACTCTGTGAAACATATCCCTTTTCCTCTGCACTGTTCAAGGAACAAGCACATCATGATAGATCTGGGGACTGGTAACAACAACAAGATCAACTGGACCATGGAGGACAAGCAGGAGATGATTGACATTGTTGAGACCGTTTACCGAGGGGCGAGAAAAGGACGAGGTCTGGTCGTATCTCCTAAGGACTACTCCACAAAATACAGATACTGATTGGTTCTTCCCTTTCCATTGCTTTGTGTGAAGCCCAATGGGAGCAAATCTGTCCTTTCATTATGAGACTTTCTAGACAGCTGGACTACAAAAAAGGCTCAGATTGAGGTGTCCTCTTCTTTTTTTTATCATGTTACAGCCATGTCATATTTTTTCAACAGCAGTTATGAAAACCACCATTTAGTTCTTTGTGATTTAATAAATGTCATGTTCATATTTGATGTTATCACTTCATAGGCCAGTTTCCTAGAATAAGGCTAGTCCTTTATTAAAAATAATTATCAATGAAAAATCTCCATTGAATGTGTTTTTTTTTCTTTCAAGACAGGGCATCACCCACCACCCCTCTGAGCTGCAGGCAGTTTGCATGTTTAAAACATATCCTTAATTTTAGTAAAACTGGATGTTTTACCTGATATTATGAGGCATTGCTTAAAAGTAGCCTGCCAAAATCTGACCATTGGAATTATTTTATAAAGACTTACTCATTGAAACCAGCACTTCTCTCCTGTTTTGTTTTTCATACTAACTTTATTTCGTTGTCCACAAACTAAAACCACAATCCTAGTCATATTAGCAACCCCCTAGTTGTTGCATCTTCATATTTCCCCTCTTTCTAAATTTCTAACAGGGATTGTCATCTGTCACATAAACCGCTTGCATCAGGTTCGCTTTTAGAACGGTGTTTTCCCTCAAATTGCGTTTTGGCAAATGTGAAATGATTGTGCTGCGTAATTACAGTAGCTGTATGTTCATTAATATAGCCTATTGGCTGTGAGACGATAGGCTTCCTATTGTTGCTAGGCCTGTGACAGTCATAGAATTTTGGATAATGGTAATTGGCCAGCCAAATGACCACGGTCACCGTAATAACCGTTTGAATAACAAAACAATATATTGATGTACATTTTCTCCTCCCCGCCGCTCCTGACTGCATGTGCTGCCAATAAAATATAATGAATTTAACTGCTGTCCGCATTCATGTCTATAGGCAGGTTTCCATTGACTCGGGTTTATTCAACAAAAGCAATGCTGCAGAAACAAAAATTGTTACGTGTAATGGGAACAGCCGATAAAGGATACCATTTCGAAAGATCGACAACAACAAAATGATCAGTACGACAGGTGGATTCTTCTGTCGCATTTTCCTTATTGTGACAAATTATAATGGAAACCAGTGTTTTTTTCTTTCTTTCTTTAGAATAAATGATTGCAGGATAATGTTGAAGGTACGCGAGGCACTTAATGTCATGGCCCCAGTTGCATTTGCAAACACTTTCTCTGTACGAAATCCATAACCTATATGTTAACAGGGTGACTGTGAGCTAAATAACCAGATGGAAGTAAAAACATGACTTGGGCATAAATAAATCAAATGTATGGTTGCTGTCCTCATAGATTGTATTGAATCGGATCCAATGATTTACCTCCCGTGGGGTGCCGCCATGTCCATTCTAAATGCCTACTGCGTGTGAAGTTTTTTTTTTCAATATAAAAATGTTTATTTGCAGTTCAAGAATGCCTGAATTGCGTCACCTTGCTTTTCTGCTTGAGTGGATGCAATTTTCAACATCCAATTATTTCAGATCTACAGGAGTGCAGATTTCACCGTGGCGATTTGTTCGCACATGATAATTATGGCAAATTGGCATATGAATTGATTCTGGCTTTCACTGGACACCGGAGACATGAAACAGATACTGTATGTGGGAGGGCATACAGACTGTAGCTAATTTATTAATGCAGAATTTGCCTAAAAGGGTATAAAAAAAATGAACACTTAGGTTTTTGCAACGTTTTATTTGTTGGTGTGATGTCATTGAGTCCAGCTGTTTTTATCGACAAGATTTGTTCAATGGAAACTCACCGCAGTAGGCAATTGTATCTATTTTCTATGCTAACTTTTAAAATGTCGACAAATCACTGGAAAAATGCATTGAAACGTAGCTAGTGATGGCATAATGGTTGGACTAGCAGCCATTGCACGAAGTAAAAGCAGGAAGTGTATCCATCTGATTTATTTAAAAAAATACATTCCATTCCATGAGGCACATCAGTTAACATAATTTGAATCAACATTTTACACTACAATGGAAATTATTGCATCAACAAAACCAAGTAGCCATTGCGAGGGTACCCAAGAGTTTACCAGTCGAATTGCCACACGACTGTCCTGCTGTCCCGTCTTAAATCAGCTGTTTGTTCCAACCAAAAAACAAAACATTTTTACGGTTACAATGATTTGATTTTGATTGTCTTTATTCATAACCGTTGGTTACACAGTTATACGGTAATTGTGTCAGCCCTCATTGTTGTACTCAATTAAGCTCTAAATGAAATGTTGCATGAATAGTATTTACAGAGTTCATACGGTCAAGAAAATCATTGTTTTCCAGACCTGGAAAAGTAATGGAGGATGCTCAATCATAGTGTCGAGGTGCAACCTAAAAATGTTTATAAGTCATTGGAAAGGAAAAGGCGCAACTCTCTCTACATTTAAAAATGTGTTTTATTAAGCCAGTTTAAAAGATTGATGTTTCGGCCTTCAATACCCTTCTTCAGAATAATTTCATTAAATGACACCTGTGCTTCACTATGGAACTTGATGAGGGAGGACTAGACTTCCTGGATGTATGCATCACCAAAACATGTACCTTCCTCTTATCTGATCTATTCAGAAAGAACACTGACAGAAACAATTTCCTCCACACTCAGAACTGATGTTCCTAGAGCACAACTACTGAGTAAGCCCACAAGCCCTAGAGATACACATTTAATCCAACTGGTCACTACCTACACTCTATAAAGTCCAGAATTACTAGGCATCACAAAAAAACATTGCCATATTTTACACTCAAATTCAGCACTAGCTAGTTCATTTCAACAGCCTCCTGCGGCCGCTTACCATAGAGCTAAAGACAAAGCTGGCTGATCCGCCGCCAGCCAAAGCGCAAACAAGACCAGTCTCCTCATTATTCCCCCTGGCAACTACATGTGGCAATTGTATGCAATGCCAGTACACCAAACATATAAAAGTTTCTCGTACCCCAGATTGGGCCGAGACATAAAAATCAAAAGTACCATCAATTTCAATTCTCGCAATGTGATCTATGCGATTCGTTGCCCGTGTGAGCAATCGAAGTGTCGGCCATTCGATGTGCTGACCCCAGCAGCCCTCCATTTCAAAGACCGAGGACACTTGCTTTGTGAGTTATTTTATTTTGGAAAGTCACAGAGACGTTCTGGATCCATTTCTTAGATATTTTAGTTTCCAGAGGTTTTAACCTAGAGAAGGACTATAGTATGCTTTTGTGAAGGGCCCCATCTGTTTGTTGTTCCAGTGCCACACATGGAGGAAGCTTACTCGTGCACTAACTAAACCAGTTAGACCTATTTGCCTAATCTTTTGATATTTGTTGCTATCTCTAGTTTTGCTTAGCACTGTTTATTTTTTCAATACCCAACATATTCAATATGTATTATATAGTAATGGTTGTATATCAATTACACCTTCTGTATTTGAAAAAAGCTTGCCCAGTTTTCAAATGGCTTTTTACTGGTTCCACTTCTGTATTTCATCACTAGGTGGAGACATTGACCATAGTACACCACACCCTGAGTACCAACGTGTATGGTCTACCACACCGTCTCTCAACACCACCAGCGGAAGAGTTTTCTCGCTAATTGTCTTCCGCATGCCCATTCCCTCTGATTATTCTGAAGGCCCGAAACGTCAATGTTTTTAAACTTGCTTAAGAATGTTAAATGGTCAGCGAACATTGTGCCTTTTCCAATGATAATTTCTGTTAATGCAATTTATTGAGACATTTATTTTGATCAAATAATCAGCATATCATCCAGGATCGGTATGACACTTAGTGTTTGCAAGCATCACCTGCGTGTGTGCGAGATGAGTGGGCCGTCGCTCAAGGAGAGAGAGACAGTCGGACATTGCAGTGGCAGGTAGGCCTAGTTTATACAATATGAAAGAGAATAGACTAACTAGGTAGCCATTTCAAAACATATATTGTACCCTCTAGTTTGTTTAGCGATTGATAGCATGAATTCATGTTTTCGCCATGTCCCAAAAAACGTTCCACCGACACTCGCGATTAAGGCCATACAAATTTGATTAAATGAATCATATGAATCCTTCAAAAAAAGTTCAACGATTCTTTTGACGAAACGAATGATTCACTTTGCCATTATTTTAGTTGTGCTCCAGATCAATCGTGGTGAATCGAATCATGTGAATCATTAACATTTTAATTTTAGGAAAAACGATTAGATGTAGCCTTTTGGATAATGTGGCTTCAGCACTTGATTTGTAGATCCCTCCAATTTATTTGGGCATTCAATGTATGGGACATTGCTACTCAATAGATGTTAGTCAGGCTCCAAAGTAACCACTTCTAAGGTAGCTAAAATAAATAATTGAAAAAGGAGAGCCGCACACTAGGAGCTCAGATGCAATTTAACGTTTTGACAGCCAAACTGTCTTCATCAGGGTACATCAGGATAAATATGACTAAACTAGAAAAGGTACATTTCCCGAAGAAATAGTAACATTCACCTTTGCTTTCCTCATCCTTGTTATGTTGCGTTTTGTTTCTTTTGTCGAGTCATTTTGTGAAATATTATTTTTGGGGAAAAAACAACCTCCCCTGGTGTTTTTAACTTGATTTTAATATGCTAATTTCTCTCTGGATTTGTTTATTTCTGTTCTTTTTTCACCTTCGACCTGTGTCACTTGAGTGTCAGTTTTCGTATGTACTATACCTGTTGGGTTTTATTTGGGTTCAGTCCTTGCGAAACATTTATTTAGACTTGAAGGTTTGAGCCTACTAATGCGTTGTTGCTGAATTGTGCAGAATAATTTATTTCTTATGAATGAATATTTCCCTGCTGTAACTTAAATTTAAGAAAATTATCTGTGAGTTAGGTGGCCTCTAACCAAAGTGTGCTATTGTAAAAAAGACTGATGCATACTTATTTGTATCTGTTTAGCCAGCTAGCGGTATGTTATGCACCGTCTATTCGTTTTGTCGCTTTTTAGTGACGTAATGCGCAAGCTCAAACAACAGAAGTGGTTTTTATTTCGTTAATCTTTTCACACACAGCGGGTCAAAGAGAGTACAGTCTGAATAGACCCAAGCTAACAGTTTGGTTTAGTTAAGGCTTTGGCGCTTAATATAATTTTGTACGGTAAGCGTTTAAAAATATATTATATATATATTAGTGTAACGACCCTGGGTTAATAAGCGCGGAAATCGACTCTGCCGCACGAGCATGCTTTTACGGCACTTTCGATAGCGCGCTGGACTTCGGGCTAGAAGGTCGAGGGTTCGAGACCTGCTCCCTGCTGTTTCATTACAAAATATAATGAGTCCATTCATCCAGGATGTATCACAACCGGCCGCGATTGGGAGTCCCATAGGCGGCGCACAATTGGCCCAGCGTCGTCCGGGTTTGGCCGGCGTAAGCTGTCATTGTAAATAAGAATGTGTTATTTATTAACTTGCCTAGTTAAATAAAAAATGTAACTCTCACTTTTTAGCAAATACCAAGACAGGCATGCTAGCTAGTTAAGCCATGTTTCTAGCTAGCCAGGCTTCTAATAATTTTTAATTATCAATATCTTTGTTAATATCTAAAGAAAGTGGTCTTCTGTTAGCGGCATTTGTTACTTTTTGTTGAGAACAACGTTGTACACAGTATATGTAGCTTACGTTAGTAAACATTGTTGACAAGATCCAGCCCAGATATCAAGTATTTCGCTATAACGTTAGCTAGCTAGCTAACCAAACGTGTTACTTCCCAACATTACTCTCCCAGGATACATGTTAACACTGCAGCATCAAGATGTCGTACATGCTGCCGCATCTCCACAACGGCTGGCAGGTCGACCAAGCCATTCTATCCGAGGAGGACAGAGCCCTGGTCATTAGGTTTGAAGCTCATTGGCTAGAACTCAAATTGCTGGGGGGCTGGCTCACGTGGGGTAAAATGTAGGTGGAAATGGCACAGCACAACGTTGCTTTCAAACTAGGGATTCTAGTCATTCTGCTCCTAGATTATACAGTATGGAAAAAGTACAAAAAACTCACTACTGTAAGTCACTCAGGATGAGAGTGTCTGCTAAATTATTAAAATGTAAAAATCTATTGCATGTATGAGCTACACATTGACACATTTAAAAAAAATACTAGTCGCCCAGGTTCCTGATCATGTCTTTAATACAACCAGCTCCAAGCTGCTTCAGTGGACAGCCTGCTCCCATCTTTGCTGCCCTCTTTTTATGAAAACTGAAATATTCTTTCTGTACTCTTCCAGGAACAAGCACATCATGATAGATCTGGGGACTGGTAACAACAACAAGATCAACTGGACCATGGAGGACAAGCAGGAGATGATTGACATTGTTGAGACCGTTTACCGAGGGGCGAGAAAAGGACGAGGTCTGGTCGTATCTCCTAAGGACTACTCCACAAAATACAGATACTGATTGGTTCTTCCCTTTCCATTGCTTTGTGTGAAGCCCAATGGGAGCAAATCTGTCCTTTCATTATGAGACTTTCTAGACAGCTGGACTACAAAAAGGCTCAGATCGAGGTGTCCTGCTCTCTTTTATGTTATAGCCAAGTCATCTTTTTTCAACAGCAGTTATAAAAAACATAATTTGGTGTCTTTGATTTAATAAATGTCATGCTCATATTCTTTATTGCCATTTAGTTATCACTTCACAGCCTGTATTCTTGGACCCAGATTGATTATTAAGTCAAGGACTAGCTTCTCAATAAGGAATCTCCATTGAAAGTGTGTTTTTAATGTAGGACTAGGCTTAATCTGGGTCTGGAAAATTGGCCCATGTGTTTAATCTGTATGTATATGTGACTTGTTTCTTCTGAAATGCTATGGGTAGTGCTGCGATGACAGGAAGGTCGAGGAAAGACATGGAATTCTTCAACCCGATCGTATTGTTTATGAACAGTTGAATAAACATTGTGTTGTATTATAGAAAAAAACTATGTATTGTGTTTACATGGTAAAATCCCCCACAAATGACATTCCGTTAAATGAGAAAGCAAATGCCATAGGCTGTTACATAACAATAGATCAGTAATAACCTGCCTATGTGTGGCCTTTTGTCATGCCACATCTGTCTTTAGTGGAACCTCAGAAATCAAGTGAAGTTAGCTGATCTGATATGTGTTAACCTGATGGCTTGGTCACTTAGGAGTCTGCTGCTCATCCATACCAGCCTGGGTCATGAGGTCGGCAACATTCTTCTCCAGGTCATCAATTCGAGTCCCCATGTCATCCAGTGGGTTGGTTAAGGGCAGTCTTGCAATATATGTAGTTATTATACAGTGTGTCTAGGTTGTACATTAAACATTTATTTATAGAGAAAATAAATTAAATTCATATTTTATTCTCAAATCCACTAGAGATTAGGACTTTCATATAAAGCCTTTTTTTAAATCTGATTAAAAAAATAGCTGCAATTTTGAGATTTGGTCTTGCTTGAATACGTGATTTCTGTTTATAATCTCAACTGGTAGCTATTAGATACCGTTCTTCAATAGCAGCTTCAATTCAATAAGACTGTTGCTAGTAGTAGGGTGTGATAAAGGATATTTTTTGAAACAATCTGGTCAGACATGCTTTGAAATTTACTGTGAAGATTCTGCATAGTCGCTTCCATCTGTGGGAGAGACAACACAAACGATTATTTCTCAGATACCAATGTTACCATCAGCGTAAGAAAAAAGCTTTACAGAAAATAAACGTACAATTTCTGTCAATTCTTTTGCAGCTTTTGAGTTGGATTCCGTCATCCTGACTCAGCTGTCGTTTCTAAATCAATGGGATTTGTCTTTGAAGCTGTGCGTCCCTGACGCTGCGGGTCGTTCTTGGCAACAGTTTCAACTGAAATGCACAAGTGGGTGTGAAACAATACTTTCGGGAAACTTTACTAAAGAGTGTGTGTAGCCTCCATAAAAACTATAGTGTATACCTTTTTCATAAATCATTAAGTAGGCTAACAATCAGATCAATCAGATGTTTTTAGACGAAAGACATGTATAATTTAGAAACTTTAAGGCATTGTGTAATCCTAATAGGCGTGGTTAAATAGCACAGAATGGTAGTCAAACTTAAACTAAGTTTTATGAGAATGGACTACAGAACGGTAGGCTGAACTTACTGTTTCACGACATGCCTGCTACTGTTTGTATAGTTTAAAACTCCAATTAGTTTCTGTTGCTGAATTTTCTGACTTTTCCCGAGATGTTCTAGCTTTGAGCTGTAGGCGTTTCCCTCATTGACACCTAGTTAACCCATGATGCACCTTTCTGTGTTGAACTGAGCTCAATGGGTATCAGATCCTTTGGGACTCTCCATGCCATTTCTTTATGTAAGAGACCATCCATTTGGAACGTTGTTTTCTGACAAACAGATTACAGTCATCACAATTATGTAACCTCGGCAAAATGTTTTAATCCGGACTCACTGCAATCATCCCTTATTCTCAGAATGTCAACTGTACATCATGATAATGATGGAAGAAAATAAAAATACAAAAACACATATATAGGCCTATGTTCAATGTCTCAAAATAGAACAAGTACAATAGGATATACATAGATACACTAAGTGGTTGATGCCCCTTTAAACCTGATTCTGTCTAGGACCATGCAGCCAAACTCAGATGTTGCCAAAGCAGGGAGCGACGATTTTGACGTAGAAGGAAGTGCTGCTCTAGCTTTCTGTTTGTGTGGCGGGGAGAGAGCAGTGGACGTAGGCTTTTTTTGCACTTTCCGGTAAATTCACGCTCTTTCGATTTTTGCTGGAATTATATTTTTCAGACAAACGGGATTTGTTTTGTAAATGACAATCATGTGACGCACAGATTTATGCTGCTGTCCAGTTGTAACTACAAACCCATCCGGAAGACTGGGGATTTGAGTCGCTTCGATTAGACTGGGGACAACTGGAAAGCAAATGTCGAGGGTTGACTATTTTAGTTTTCTTTACAAATCGCGAAAAATTGAGTCAATTGAAACTGTTATTGAATAATATTGCATTAATTTGATTGGTCGACCGACGAGCTAGATTTATCTGGCGGACTGTTGATGTTCTCAATTGTAGCCTAACATTCAACTTGTTACATTGTACATCTCATATAGTTACAGTAGTATGAAACAGAGGCGCCGCAACTCTGGATTTCTGCTAAGGTAGAACCTCTGGAGTCTACTGTAAACAGTTCAATAGAACATCATTGATGGACATAGTTATTTCTGCTTTACATCCGGTTTGAAAGAAGGAACTTTTTTTCTATGGCAGGAACACATAATTCTGCCCCCCTTCATTGGTTATTGATCCAATAGTTGACTGTCAATAAGCATACGAAGGCACTGGTCTATTCACATTCTCTGACTAGGCTGCACCACATTATTGAAAGGCAAGTGCAGCTCACTAGAACTTTGCGCAGCCCCTTTGGGACTTCCCATGATTTGCTGTGTGCCCTGGTAGACTAGATAACCGATAGAGAACATGGAAGATGAGATGTTTGAGCAGCTCATGTATGTCCTGAACCAACTGGTGACATGGATCGCTGCGGGGGCTATGGTGTTTGGTGGAGTGGTGCCTTACATCCCCCAGTACAGGGACATCAGACGGACACAGAATGCAGAGGGATTCTCCACCTATGTCTGCCTCGTCCTACTGGTGGCTAACATTCTACGTATACTGTTCAGGTAAGTTTTGCCATAGGTGCAGTAATCTTGAGGTTTCAGGTTATTCAAATGTGCATTGATGCATGTGAAGGCTGTAGCCTAAGTGCATTTGAAGAACAGACAGACTTAAACTATTTGGCCCTTCAGATTTGACAGTGTTTGAAAATGATACTGCCTCTCACGGGAATCCTTGTATTGGTTTCCATAGCACAGTTTTTGTTTGGTTCCAACAGAAGCCTATTGTCTCCATGCAGAATAGTATTGCCACCCTGGAGCCTGTGCCCTGACTACTCGCTGTCTCCTCTTTCCAGGTTTGGGCGCTACTTTGAGACGCCACTCCTGTGGCAGAGCATTGTCATGATAGCCACCATGTTGATCATGCTCAACCTGTGTACCAACGTCCGCGTAGCCACCGAACTCCAGACTAAGCGACGTTCATTCACAGGTCGGTATCCTCCTCCCTGGCCTGTCCCTACTCTTTCTAGCGTTATAATCACTTTATAACCTCTTGTTCACATCATGGTGTGAACTACTGATAGTGCTTGGTTGTATCACCAACCTCTGGAGTGTGTGTGTGTGTTACACATTCCTTAGTTGCCCAATTGTCCTTCCTCACAAAGGAACTCCTTCATCTTCATGATCTACTTTACAGCTTAAACACACAACTCAAATCTGACTGCACACCCACTCACAGAGATACACACCCAGCTAACCTCAAGGTGGTGCACAAATCTCCAAAGCATTGTATGACAATCTAAACCAACCCAGTGCTATGGGGTTCATTCAGCAGGGCATAATGTTGTGGAACGGTCAGATAAAAATGGGTTATGTCGATCAAACATGCCTCTCTGACATGTAGAATAATGAATCATGTTGGCTCTTCATGACATTTATGAGCTTCTGAGTGGCACAGCGGTCTAAGGCACTGCATCTCAGTGTCAGAGGCCTCACTACAGACCCTGGTTCGATTCCAGGCTCTATCACAACCGGCCGTGATTGGGTGACCCATAGGGCGGCGCTAAATTGTCCCAGCGTCGTCCGGGTTTGGGTTTGGCCGGGGTAGGCTGTCATTGTAAATAAGAATTTGTTATTAACTTGCCTAGTTAAATAAAGGTTAAATAAGTAAAACATTTGTATCTGCAACATTTGCCTACTGAATGTGGCCCTGTACTGTACAACTCTAGTTTGTCTTTGTAATTTCCATGCGAATAAAAGAGTCTGCAAAAAGGAGAACAATATCCCACACAGGAGCAGAGAGAATGGCTAACTGCCCTTATTAATATACTTATCAGACAGCACTGACCACATGTTCTGTAATCACCAGCCCGAGAGGCTTGTAGGAAAACATAGAGCCAGTGACTTTGTCAGCGCCTACATAATCACACCGTGTCACAGAATACAGTAATAATCAGTGTGTCCTCGGTCCTTGCGCCTCCAGTCTGGCATCAAACACGATCAACAGATATGAGAACAATCCATAATATTCACACTGATGGGAAATTTAAGTGTTTTGACCACTAGTTGCACCACACTTTCCCAAAAAATCTTGCTGTTCAATGTGTAAATGTATGTATATAAACTCTAGTGCTTTGTGTTTTAAGTTGTCAATGTGTCCGCAACTTTGTGTGCTGCTATTTTGGCCAGGTCTCTTGTAAAAGAGATTATTAATCTCTAATTCAACCCACACCTTGCACAAACAGAACACTGGCAGAATCACGTGTATTAAACAAAGTGAAACATGTAGCATGCTAAACATTAACTTTATTCATCCTAAATATTCCCATTGCAGTCATAACAGGATGTTGATAATCTGTTTACGGAACTAGAGTGGGCTGGCTGCTGAATCTGGTTCATAACTCCCTTCCTCAGCCTGTGGATTGACTGACCGACACCAGTTTCCTTGCCAACGGAATACTAGAACATTGAATGCTCAGTGCTGCCATCATGTGGCCTCAATTTAGAGTTTGGTAGCCAATCAAATTGACAGGATCAAGGTAGGCGGGTCAGATGATTTGAGAAAACAGGCTGTTTATGATTAGTCAAGCGTTGAGATTTCAACTCTGTCTGACGTAAAGCAAACGTTGAAGTTTCAACTCTGGCCAAACGTTGAGGTCTCTACTCTGTACAACAGTTTAGGTTTCAACTCTGTCCGACCCAAACGTTGATCTTTCAACTCTAACTTAAAACAAACGTTGAGGTTTCAACTATGTTAATTCCCACAGGGTCGTTGTTGGGTTGTCCATTTGAAATCACTAACCTTATGTCAAAAATAAACTTCTCTTGACTTCAAACTGTGGGTCAGTTCTGGTCTGTAGCACAAGAGAAACCAAGCTCTCTTTCTCTGTTCCCTCTTCTTATTTTGTGTCTGTAGCAACAGACAGTAAGGACGAGGAGATCAAAGTCCCTAAGAAGTTCTTTCTGGGTAGGTACTGTCTCTCTCGCTCTCTGCCTTCCTCCCTTCATCTCTCTCTCTTTCCTTACCGCATGGTCTTGTGTGGCTCTCCCTCTCGTATTGCTCCATTCACAGTGCTAACTGCCACTAACTCATCAGCATCATCATGCCTTAACCTGGCATGGATCCTCCTGCATCGCATGTGATCCTTCCTCGTTATATTTCCATTTGTGATTCCTAAAGAACCAATATAGTTGTTATAGTGTTCGCATGGAAGTGCACAATGCGTGTTAGCTATAGTCAATAGCTTGAATTGTTTCAGTTTGTAAAAGGCGTTTTTTTTCTTAATATCTACTGATATTAGTTTACTATAGCATGCATCTACTGTATTGCAGTGATTGTGCATGGACATTTAATTTTGCTTCAGTTCTTTGAGTTGTCTGATTGTGATGACTATCAGATTCTTACTCAGAAAATGAAAGTGCATGTATTCTAGACTCCTATATATTGATTAACCTTTGCATTAAGACTTTTGATTTGTTGCGATTTACTTGCTATGTTATTGACCTTGATAGACTTATTGCTCGGTTATGTTTTTTTTTGGTTTGAAATGAACTATGCTCAGTGTTATTTTGTTAGCGCTACAGCAACAATTCTATTAAATGCTGCACGTGAAAGCTAATGTGCACTGCTCTGTGGTCCTAACTGGTAAAACAACGATGATGGCTTGGATTCACACCAGCTTGCTAAAGATGCACAGACACCTCACAGATGTGACAGTAGTCTTCCTAACTCTGTCCTGGCTTTTCAACCTCTATCTTTTCCCTTTTGTTTCAACTCCCTCTTCTTGTTACTGTACGGAGCCCCTCACCCAGCCAGTTGACAGAGGCTGATGACCAGCAATCAATTGTACCTGTTTCATTGTGCTGAGAACTTTGTTTTTGTGAATCGCGTGTGATGCCCATCATAAGTATGCATTTACTAACAATGGATCTCAATGCTGTGGTTAGTTCTGGTTAACACTGCTGCTTTGTAGATGGGAAGGAGTTGCTATCCTCCGTGTGGACAGTAGGTGGTGCTGGGAAATAACAAAGGCCTACAGTACCTCTAATGCTCTGTGTTGTATATTGTCCAGAGTCCTCACTGACAGTGATGTAGTTTACCTTCTCAGAACTGCCGTCCATCACACACTTTATTGGGTTCAATCGTCTTCTCTCTTAAAAATCCATGCTTCATTCTGAGTAACATAATTCCAAAATCTCCATCAAAATCTGTTTGTTTAATTTGATTGTGCATTGTAGAATCCAATTCTAGTTGTAGAGAAAGGCACAGACTGTTGAAGATATTCATTTCAGCAATCAAAGTGATTTTTTTGCCACCCTTTTATTCAGCCGCTGTGTTTGGAATTGAGTGTTGTGTGTTTGTCATTGGGAACTGGGAGTTGACTGGTGGAGTTGCTGCCAACTTCTTACAACTTATCAAATTGTTTCCACCCAGCGTGATGTTCTACAGCACAACTCCAGTGGTATGGTAAGCTGGCTTTCTTCTCATCACAGTAGAAAAAGCTTAATTCTGTCTTCAACTTACCTCATCAAAAGCTGGCATTTTGTGTCCCACATGTACGTTCACTGTTCTGGCCTGTACATGAAACAGTTGGTACTTGGCAGCGGAACCAGAGTTCAGTTGTTATGTTTCTTGGCATTCGAGCTGGAACCAGAGCCAGGGTATGTTCTCCTTAGCCTCTTCCTAGCTTTGGGCAGCACAGGTCTGTATCTGGAGCTCTGCCTCCCAGGCTCTCTGGTTCTTTGTCTCCCAGACCCTATTCCTCTCCTCCCTGGCTCTCTGGTTCTTTGTCTCCCAGACCCTATTCCTCTCCTCCCTGGCTCTCTGGTTCTTTGTCTCCCAGACCCTATTCCTCTCCTCCCTGGCTCTCTGGTTCTTTGTCTCCCAGACCCTATTCCTCTCCTCCCAGGCTCTCTGGTTCTTTGTCTCCCAGACCCTATTCCTCTCCTCCCTGGCTCTCTGGTTCTTTGTCTCCCAGACCCTATTCCTCTCCTCCCTGGCTCCGTCTCCCTCAGCCTCACTATTTGCCCCTGCCGGTTCCATAGCCATACTTTTGTATATATAGTGTATGTGGACACCCCTTCAAATGAGTTGATTCGGCTATTTCAGCCACACCCGTTGCTGACAGGTGTATAAAGTCAAGCACACAGCCATGCAGTCTACATAGACAAACATTGGCAGTAGAATGACCTTACTGAAGAGCTCAGTAACTTTTTCCATGTCGCACCGTCATAGGATGCCATCTTTCCATCAAGTCAGTCAGAAGTCTGCCGTACTAGAGCTGCCCTTGGTCATCTGTAAGTGCTGTTATGGTGAAGTGGAAACATCTAGGAGCAACAACGACTCAGCAGAGAAGTGGTAGGCCACACAAGCGCACAGAACGGGAACCTCTAATGCAACAGTTTGGAGAAGGCCCTTCCCTGTTTCAGCATGACAATATATCCCTGTGCGCAAAGCGAGGTCCATACAGAAATGGTTTGTTGAGATCGGTGTGAAAGAACTTGACTGGCCTGCACAGAACCCCGACCTCAACCCCGTTGAACACCTTTGGGATGAATTGGAACGCCGACTGCGAGCCAGGCCTAATCGCCCAGCATCAGTACCCGGCCTCACTAATGCTCTTGTGGCTCAATGGAAGCAAGTCCCCGCAGCAATGTTCCAACATCTAGTGGGAAGCTTTCCCAGAAGAGTGAAGGCTGTTATAGCAGCAAAGGGGGGACCAGCTCCATATTAATGCCCATGATTTTGGAATGAGATGTTCAACAAACAATTTTGGCCATGTAGTGTATGTGTCTGTTGCTCGTCTGTCTGTTGCATAGACATGGGTCTGTTCCTCTATTGATTCATCCAGGAGGAGATCAGAAGGAGAGGCATGTTGTAATCCACTATTGTTGGAAGGATGAAAGAGTACAGCTGGAGGTAAAGAAATAAAACAGGGAAGGAAAGTGTATGTATGGGATGTAAAAGAAGGAATTCATCAACAAACGACTCTTTGGCGAACTCCCTAAAGGGCGGTTTGTCTAAATGTAGTTTGGGAGTAACAAATAGTTCTGATGTCTCCTTATCTTTGTTGGGGTTTCAGGCTTTGATGAGGTTGGCTACAATGGAATATTTCAAAAATAATTTCACCTGCTTTCACTGAAGTTGTAAACATGAGTGTGAAAGTGAGACAGACGAAACAACAGTATTCTGACACGTTATCATCGGACTGTCACACGGACCTGTTGAACCAGTAGATTTCTGTATATTCCTGAGACTGTTGTGTGTGTGTGTGTCCTGTGCTTGTACCGAACAGTTTAATGTTCTGTGATGTTCAGAGCTGGCTTCCCTCCCTGGCTTCCTTCTCTCTATGGCACCTCATCCTGGATCCATTATGACAGCAGGTTCCCAATCACTCTGGAGAAATAACCACGGAGTACAGGTGCGTTAAGCTCCCTCCCTGTGAGTTCAAACAAAGAACGTTGAGCAGTATTTAGCAGTACCAGATATGTGAGGGGGGTTGGTTGTTAGGCCTGTACTGTTAAAGGGACAATCAGGGAGGACAGGGGAACTGGGCATTGGGAATAGTCTATATTCTTCTTTCGATGCTTATTAGTCATCAGTCTCTCCTGTATGGTGTGAATCTGACCGGTTCCAATGAATCACCTCCTACTCTCCTCACATTTCTAGCTTTGAATTTAGCCCCAAAAAGCAGGTCATTTTTTCTGGACCATTTTTATTTTAGGTGGCTTTTGTTTTCCCTGCATGATTATGGACTATGAATGACAACATGTAACTGTCAGACCTGACAGGCTAAATGACAGCTTCTAAACTAATGTTCTGAGGAGACCAACACATGCAAAGCAATATGACATGATTCCAGCTCTCTCTCTCTCTCTCTCTCTCTCTCTCTCTCACACACACACACACACACACAGTGGCCTCATGTCAGATTTAACAGAGAGATGAACTAGGAGAGGGGACGAGGGAAGCGATGGAACGAGAGCGCCCCAGAGTAGATGAATGGCACAGAGGTGGCGAGGCACAGTGTGGTGTAGCATGTAAAGGTGCTGCTGTAAACACCCTGTAACAACACTCTTCTACCATTACAATAAGCCATGTGTGTGTTGTGTGTGTGTGTGCGCCTCTTTGAGATATCCTCACCCCCCTCAAGGCATTGCTGTTATCAGTGAGGGCAAGACGGACTCACCCCACTCCGTGATTTAGCTGCAGACCGTAGACATGATAATCCATCATGCACACTCTGACTTCCACACATACTCTCACATACACACATACACCCGTCTGCCATGCGTATTAGAAATGCCATCTAAATCTCAGATCCGGTGAACATCAATATTTCAGTAAAATACATTCCATTGTAATTTAGAATGCACTTCAGAATTCAATCTCAGTAAGTCAGCTGGACACGTCAGGTAATGTGTCATACCTCTTCTTGTGGTTTCTCAAAAGGAAATGTGATTATGGAGAATGCTAGGAAACCAAACCAACCATGTTATTCTAGATGAGATGTATGAGTTTGCTCCCTCTTTTTATTTGATTCAGTTTAAGTGTGTTTGAGTCGCGAGGTTCACCAGTAGCTCCTGAAACTGTTTTTCTCCATAATCCTTCTGACGCTCTCGTCCCATACTCTGTTCCACAGGCCTCCTCAGAGGAGCTTGATGTTCCAATGTGTCTTTTTAGATGAGTAGAATCTCATTTCAATGTGACCCTGTACAACGTAGAGGTTTGTGGAAAATCCTATTGAAGATGCTGCACAGCGTGTTTCGCCTCCACCTCTTCTCCCCCTCCTTTCAGTGGTGATTTAATTTCCTCCATTTCTTCTTCTCTCCCCTAACGTAATTTAGAGCGGGGTCAGGCTCTGTGTATTGTTGTCTCAGTGAAGTTTTAAAACGCATTACGTGCAGCTCAGTGGTGACTTCATTGATTTACCGCAGGGAAAGGGAATGAATCAATAAGACTAACATTTTGACAGTTTAACGTAACATAATCGTCAACATGCCAAAGAAGGAGGCATCCTCATCACTAACCTTCTTATTCATACACTGATCGCGTTACGGTTGTCTTAGCTACTCCTATAGGTTAGAGATGACAGGGAGTAGCAGCACAATGTATTGTGGAGGTGCCAGTCTCCTAGCTGAGATGTTGTCAGATCACTAGAGATTGTATTGCAGGCCTGTAGTTGTCATACTTCATATGGATCCTTCTTCAGTAAACTTGAACTGCACTTGTTTTTGTTTATTTCCCTGATGAAAAAACCATTCAACCTTTTAGGAAACATTTGGGAAGTCAGTGAGGCAGGAACATTAGAGTAAATCATTCTGCATTTTCCAAATGAATTTTCCATGCAGCTATACCTCCTTGTTTCACGTCACATGCAATGCTTTTTATTGCAGCCTTCTCGAGCCAACGTATCATGATGGAGAAAGATCGACCTTGAAAAGGTAAGAACTGTCAGTGTTAGTATTGTGTCTTACTTTCTCTCCGCATGTCTGTCTGCCTCAGACTTTGACTGGAGCCACTTCTGGTCGTGGAGTCGTTTCGTGGACTACCTGCAGTGTGTGGTGGCGTTCACCCTGCTGGCGGCATACGTCACCTACCTGCTGCTGGACTCGTCTGTGTTCGTAGAGAGCCTGGGCTTCCTGGCTGTCTTCACGGAGGCCATGCTGGGTACGCCGCAGCTCTACTGTAACTACCAGAACAAGAGTACTGAGGGGATGAGGTGAGGGAGTCACACATACACACTGAAATCACCACAGTAGCCATTCAATTGTCTCCCCTTTCTCTCACTTGACATTCGCTGTCGTTCATCCCATCTCTTGCTTCCATACTACTCATAGCCCAGCTGCTGACCTTCAGTGGTTTATTATGAGACCTATGACTTCAAACAGTTTTTTTTCATTTGCACACCTGTGTATAAATTCATTCTAATTTATGGAACACTTAAATACTTGGATATGTAATTCAGAGGCCTAACTGGTACTGACTTTAGTTCATTCAGTGAAAGGATTTTCTACTAGAAGTGAACATGTTCTTTAGTTTATACACTACATGACCAAAAGTATGTGGACAGATGTTCGTCGATCATCTCATTCCAAAATCATGGGCATTAATATGGAGTTGGTCCCCCCTTTGGTTGCTATAACAGCCTCTACTCTTCTGGGAAGGCTTTCCACTAGATGTTAGAACATTGCTACTATAACAGCCTCCACTCTTCTGGGAAGGCTTTCCACTAGATGTTAGAACATTGCTGCTATAACAGCCTCCACTCTTCTGGGAAGGCTTTCCACTAGATGTTGGAACATTGCTGCTATAACAGCCTCCACTCTTCTGGGAAGGCTTTCCACTAGATGTTGGAACATTGCTGCTATAACAGCCTCTACTCGTCTGGGAAGGCTTTCCACTAGATGTTGGAACATTGCTGCTATAACAGCCTCCACTCGTCTGGGAAGGCTTTCCACTAGATGTTGGAACATTGCTGCTATAACAGCCTCCACTCGTCTGGGAAGGCTTTCCACTAGATGTTGGAACATTGCTGCGGCGCTTGATTCCATTCATCCACGAACATTAGTGAGGTCCGGCACTGGTGTTGGGCGATTAGGCCTGGCTCGCAGTCGGTGTTCCCTTTTCATCCCAAAGGCGTTCAGTGGGGTTGAGGTCAGGGCTCTGTGCAGGCCAGTCAAGTTCTTCCACAAAGATCTCAACAAACCATTTCTGTATGGACCTCGCTTTGTGCACAGGGACATATTGTCATGCTGAAACAGGAAAAGGCCTTCCCCAAACGGTTGCCACAAAGTTGGAAGCACAGAATCGTCTAGGATGTCATTGTATGCAGTAGCGTTACAATTTCCCTTCACTGGAACTAAGAGGCCTAGCCCGGACCATGAAAAACATCCCCAGACCATTATTCCTCCTCTGCCTAACTTTACAGTTGGCACTATGCATTCGGTCAGGTAGCTTTCTCCTGGCATCCGCCAAACCCAGATTCGTCTGTCGGACTACCAGATGGTGAAGCGTGATTCATCACTCCGGAGAACCCGTTTCCACTGCTCCAGAGTCCAATAGCAGCGAGCTTTACACCACTTCAGTCGACGCTTGGCATTGAGCATGGTGATCTTAGGCTTGTGTGTGGCTGCTCAGCCATGGAAAACCATTTCATGAAGCTCCCAACGAACAGTTGTTGTGCTGCCGTTGCTTCCAGAGGCAGTTTGGAGCTCGGTAGTGAGTGTTGCAAACAAGGACAGAAGATTTTTACATGCTTCAGCACTCGGCGGTCCCATTCTGTGAGCTTGTGTGGCCTACCACTTCACGGCTGAGCCCTTGTTGCTCCTAGACATTTCCAGTTCGCGATAAAAGCACTTACAGTTGACCAGGGCAGCTCTAGCAGGGCAGAAATTTGACTAACTGACTTGTTGGAAAAGTGGCATCCTATGACGGTGCCACGTTGAAAGTCACTGAGCTCTTCAGTAAGGCCATTCTACTCACAATGTTTGTCTGTAGAGATTGCATGGCTGTGTGCTCGATTTTATACACCTGTCAGCAACGGGTGGGGCTGAAATTGACAAATCAACTCATTTGAAGGGGAGCCCACATACCTTTGAATGTATCGTGTATTATTTAAACTGAGACCTTATTTTGAACAGGATGCCTCCCTAGATTCTTTTAATTTAACTTATTGGCTTTTTACTGCATTCTCCCTAGCGATTAAATCCTTAGGCAGGATTCGCACAGACAATTAAATGTATATAGAACATGACGCTTCATTGTTAACGCTCCATTCTAATGCTGTTATTATGATGATGATTATATTATACCCATTTAGTGCCCTTGCTGTCATCGTCATGGAGTTTTAATTGAGGATCTTCAGTAGTGTTCCGAGTTCCTACTATTAGTCACGCAGTTGTGACCGAGTCATGAGCAACGCACACACGCGTGTACACACACACACACACACACACACACACACACACAGTGCCTTCAGAAACGGTTCACTTCCCTTTACTTGTTCCAAATTTTGTGTTACAGCCTGAATTGAAAATGTGTTACATATATTTTCTTTCTCACCCTTCTACACACAACCCCCATAATGACAAACTGAAAACATGTGTTTTGACATTTTTCCAAATGTATTGAAAATGAAGTCACATTTGCATTAGAGCTCACGCCCCTGAGCCAATACATGTTAGAATCACCTTTGGTAGGGATTACAGCTGTGTCTTTTTGGGTATGTCTCTAAGAGCTTTACACACCTGAATATAAATAGTCAAGTAAAGTACAGATACCCCCAAAAAAACACTTAACCTGTTGCGATGAGCAATCCCGTATCCGGGATCCTATTCATAGCCTCAAGCTCATTAGCATAACGCAATGTTAACTATTCATGAAAATCGCAAATGAAATAAATATATTAGCTCTCAAGCTTAGCCTTTTGTTAACAACACTGTCATCTCAGATTTTCAAAATATGCTTTTCAACCATAGCTAAACAAGCATTTGTGTAAGAGTATTGAAAGCTAGCATAGCATTAAGCCTAGCATTCAGCATGCAACATTTTCACAAAAACAAGAAAAGCATTCAAATAAAATAATTTTCGTCTTTGTGGCGACTGAGTTTATTAATACACCATCCAAAGTGTAATTAATAACTTCACCATGCTCAAAAGGATATTTTTTAACCATCTACCAGTAGGTGCCCTTCTTTGCGAGACATTGGAAAACCTCCCTGGTATTTGGTTGAGTCTGTTTTGAAATTCACTTCGAATGAGGGACCTTACAGATTATTGTATGTGTGGGGTACAGAGATAAAGTAGTAGTAAAAATGATGTTAAACACTTATTGGGGACAGTCCATGCAACTTATTATGTAACTTGTTAAAAACTTATTAGGGCTGCAATCCCGTTACCGGGATCGATATGGCAACAGCCAGTGAAAGTGCAACGCGCCAAATTTAAACAACAGAAATCTCATAATTAAAATTCCTCAAACATACATGTATCTCATACCATTTTAAAGGTAATCTTGTTGTTAATCCCACCAAAGTGTCCGATTTCAAATAGGCTTTACAGCGAAAGCACAACAAACGATTGTTAGGTCACCACCAAGTCACAGAAAAATTCAGCCATTTTTCCAGCCAAAGATAGGAGTCACAAAAAGCACAAATAGAGATCAAATGAATCACTAACCTTTGATCTTCATCAGATGACACTCATAGGACTTCATGTTACACAATACATATATCTTTTGTTCAATAAAGTGCATATTTCTATAAAAAAATATCAGTATACATTGGCTCATTACGTTCACTAGTTCCAAAAACATGAGGTGATATTGCAGAGAGCCACATCATTTTACAGAAATACTCATTATAAATGTCGATGAAAATACAATTGTTAGACATGGAAATATAGATACACTTCTCCTTAATGCAACCGCTGTGTCAGATTTCAAAAAAACTTTACGGAAAAGTAAACCATGCAATAATCTGAGTACATCTTTCAGACAACAAAGCAGCCAAAAAGATATCCGCCATATTGGGTAGTCAACATTATTCATAAATAGCATTATCAATATTCCCTTACCTTTGATGATCTTCATCAGAATGCACTCCCAGGAATCCCAGTTCCACATTAAATGTTTGATTTAGTTCGATAATGTCCATCATCTATGTCCAAAGAGCTACTTTTGTTAGCACGTTTGGTAAACAAATCTAAAGTCATGAAGCGCGTTCCCTAGTTGCAGACAAAATATCAAAAAGTTCCGTTCCTGTCCATAGGAACATGTCAAACGATGTATGGAATCAATTTTTAGGATGTTTTTAACATAAAACATCAATAATGTTCCAACCTGAGAATTCCATTGTCTTCAGAAGTGCGATGGAACAGAGCTCCCTCTCATGTGAACGCGCATGGTCAGAGCATGATCAGCTCATGGCAGACCTTACTCATTCCCTTCTCATTCGGTCCCACTTCACAGTAGAATCGTCAACCATCTTTAGAAACTTGTTTGGGATCTAGTGGAAGCCTTAGGAAGTGCAACATAACCAATATCCCACTGTGTATTATATAGGGGCTGGGTTGAAAATCGACCAACTTCAGATTTCCCACTTCCTGTTTGGATTTCTTCTCGGGTGTTTACCTGCCATATGAGTTCTGTTATACTCAGACATCATTCAAACAGTTTTAGAAACTTCAGAGTGTTAATAATATGCATATAATAATATGCGCATATTGGCAACTGGGACTGAGGAGCAGGCCGTTTACTCTGGGCACATATGGGCACCTTTCACCTAAGCTACTCAATACTGCCCCTGCAGCCATAAGAAGTTAAGGACATTTTTACTTCTGAACTTATTTAGGCTTGCCATAACAAAGGGGTTAAATACTTATTGACTAAAGACATTTCATCTTTTCTTTTTTTAATGAATTAGTTAAAGTTTCCAAAAACATAATTCCACTTATTGCACTTTCCACTTGACACTATGGGGTATTGTGTGTAGGCCCGTAACACAACAACTCAATTTAATTCATTTTAAATTCAGGCTGTAATAAAACAAAATATGGAAAATGTCAAGGGGTGTGAATACTTTCTGTACACACACACACACACACAACACAACACAAGTAGTCTCTGAATGATCATGCAACAGACTAAAAATAGAAGGATTGAGAAGCTCATTATCATATTGATTATCAAAGACTCATAATTAAAAAATATGCCTTCATAAAATAATGAATGTGTTGAGCCAAACTCCAGAACATGCCATTGCCATGCCAGTCAGGTCCAGAGATGGTTAATGGCAACAGATCTGCATCCCAAATTGCACCCTATTCCCTATATTCAGTGCATTCGGAAAGTATTCAGACCCTTTGACTTTGTCCACATTTTGTTACGTTACAGACTTATTCTAAAATGGATTAAATAAAATATAAAATCCATCAATCTATGCATACTACCCCATGATGACAAAGCGAAAACAGGTTTTTAGAAAAACAGAGATACCTTATTTACATAAGTATTCAGACCCTTTGCTATGAAACTCGAATTTGAGCTCAGGTGCCTCCTGTTTCCATTGATCATTGAGATGTTTCTACAACTTGATTGGAGTCCACCTGTGAGAGGATTGTGTTGAGGCACAGATCTAGGGAAGGGTACCAAAAAATGTCTGTAGCATTGAAGGTCCCCAAGAACACAGTAGCCTCCATTCTTAAATGGAAGAAGTTTGAAACCACCAAGACTCTTCCTAGAGCTGGCTGCCTAGCCAAACTCAGCAATCGGGGGAGAAGGGCCTTGGCCAGGGAGGTCACCAAGAACCCGGTGGTCGCTCTGACAGAGTTCCTCTGTGGAGATGGGAGAACCTTCCAGAAGGACAACCATCTCTGCAGCACTCCACCAATCAGGCCTTTATGGTAGAGTGGCTAGACTGAAGCCATTGCTCAGTAAAAGACACATGACAGCCCACTTGGAGTTTGCCAAAAGGCACCTAAAGGACTCTTAGACCATGAGAAACAAGATTATCTGGTCTGATGAAGCCAAGATTGAACTCTTTGGCATGAATGCCAAGCATCACATCTGGAGGAAACCTGGCACCATCCCTACGGTGAAGCATGGTGGTGGCAGCATCATGCTGTGGGGATGTTTTGCAGTGGCAGGGACTGGGAGACTAGTCAGGATCAAGGGAAATATGAATGTAGCAAAGTACAGAGAGAGATCCTTGATGAAAACCTGCTCTAGAGTCCTTCCAACAGGACAACGACCCTAAGCACAGCCAAGACAATGCAGGAGTGGCTTCGGGACAAGTCTCTGAATACCCTTGAGTGGCCCAGCCAGAGCCCGGACTTGAACCCCATCTTACATCTCTGGAGAGAACTGAAAATAGCTGTGCAGCAACGCTCCCCATCCAACATGACAGAGCTTGAAAGAATCTGCAGAGAAAAATGGGAGACACTCCCCAAATACAGGTGTGCCAAGCTTGTAGCGTCATACCCAAGAAGACTCAAGGCTGTAATCACTGCCAAATGTGCTTCAACAAAGTAATGAGTAAAGGGTCTGAATACTTATGTAAATGTAATATTTCCTTTTATTTTTAACACATTTGCTAAAATTCCTAAAAACCTGTTTTTGCTTTGTGTGTGTAGATTATTAAATTTTTTGACGTTTTTGAATAAGGCTGTAATGTAACAAAATGTGGAACAAGTCAAGGGGTCTGAATACTTTCCGAATGCACTATAGTGCATTACTTTTGATCAGGGCCTATTAGGGAAAGGGTGCCATTTGGGACACTTGATGCTAATTTTTGATTTGATTTATTTCACCTTTATTTAACCAGGTATGGCCAGTTGAGAACAAGTTCTCATTTACCACTGCGACCTGGCCAAGACAAAGCAAAGCAGTGCAACCAAAAACAACACAGAGTTACACATGTGATAAACAAAAGTACAGTCAATAACACACAGAAAAATCTATATACAGTGTGTGCAAATGGAGTAAGGAGGTAAGGCAATAAATTGGCCATAGTACCGAAGTAATTACAATTTAGCATTAACACTGGAGGGATGGATGTGCAGATGATGATGTAGAAGTACTGGTGTGCAAAAAAGCAAATCATAACAATATGGGGATGAGGCATGTAGTTGGATGGGCTATTTACAGATGGACTATGTACAGCTGCAGCGATCGGTAAGCTGCTCAGATAGCTGATGCTTAAATTTAGTGAGGGAGATATAAGTCTCCAACCAGCGATTTTTGCAATTCATTCCAGTCATTGGCAGCAGAGAACTGGAAGGAAAGGCGGCCAAATGGGGTGTTGGCTTTGGGAATGACCAGTGAGAGATACCTGCTGGAGTGCGTGCTACGGGTGGGTGCTGAGATAAGTAGGAGCTTTACCTAGCAAAGACTTATAGATGACCTGGAGCCAGTGGGTCTGGCGACGAATATGTTGCGAGGGCCAGCCGACTAGAGCAGACAGGTCACAGTGGTGGGTGGTATATGGGGCTTTGGTGACAAAACAGATGGCACTGTGATAGTTTGCTGTGTAGAGTGTTGGAGGCTATTTTGTAAATGACATCACCGAAGTCAAGGATCGGTAAGATACCCTTGTAAAACTGACTATGTCATCAGCCTGCTAATGACAGGCTGAAGGCATGCGTTTGCTTTTCCATCACTTCCTGTTTATATTGACCTGTCAGAGCCAGGCACAAGTTGAAAGCTTACGAAACACACATTATGTAATCCTGCTGAATTTAACCCCTGTGGTCACCTTGGATGAGATGTATTATATTGTGAATATTTCCTGGTGTGGTGATTTTGCGTGGGGTTGGTTTGCCCAGTGGTTTTGGAGATGGATGTACTTAGTTATTGTGGTCTTCCCTCCTATCCTTTCTGTGTGTGGCTTCCCCCCCTATCAGCCTCTCTGTGTGCAGAATTAATGGCACTTTGGTCTAGGTGTGCTGGCATGATGTCGGGTCTCCAGCCGTGTGTGGGCGTGCGTCTGTGTGTGTAGCAGGGCAGCAATGAACATAAACCGACAGGAGAAGTCAAACTAATGACTGGGGTGGGAGGCGGGGGAGGGTAGCTAGGCGGGGGATACCTGGGCTGCTGGCGTTGATGTCTGGGCCCCTGGCCTGAGATAAAGGTAATGGAACATGGAGAGACAGGCTCTGCAGACCGCCTACTGACTGACTGTCCTTATAAGTCCTCTCTGTGTGAGCTGTTTCCCATGGACAGATAACACGCTCAGAGGGAGTGCCTTATTTAGCCTGCCATCTAACTGCTGTTTGACCATTACATTCAGTCAGTATACAAGTCTGGCTCTGCATTCACAACACTGCATCACTACCTTGTCAGACAAGTCTATGACAACTTGCCCACCCACCTGGGCTGTGGAGCTGCTGATTACCTGATGAAATGCAGAGGGTCTTCCATCCTCCACCACCACCGATGCATACAGGGTTTTTTTACCTCTTTGTGAAAAACTGAGTTTAAATGTATTTGGCTAAGGTGTATGTAAACTTCCGACTTCAACTGGACCTAGCAGACAGCCTGAGATGGGGTGAACCTGTACCCTGTAATCAGCCTGAAGACAATTACCTCTGCTAAGTGGCTTCAGCTAGACGATAGTCTTCGTACTTTGAAGCCACCATTTGTAGCCTCAATTCAGCAAATCTTCATCAGTTCACTTGTATGGATCATTGAACATGTTGCCTTGCCAATAACATTGATACAGGATCAGATAAATGACATAGGGAGAGTGGTACCATATTAGAGGTATTGGCAGTGTAGTCAATACTTGACAGTACTGTGTGGTTATGACCCAGTCGTAACGTCACGGATGCGGTATAATATTCATAGGATATGTGTTGTATTTATTATGGATTTGTTTATTGGGCCTACTACTGCATACCATATGACATCAGTGTATTTGCTTAGTGCAAAAACCCATTCCCTGAAACGCCTAGAAAATGTTGTCTGAATAATTATTTGGAATTTTCAACGTACACCGCAACCATACAAAGCCCTATACAGGGACTACATAGGGAAAGTCAGCCACGAGCTGCCCAGTGACATGAGCCTAGCAGGCGAGTTATATGCCTTTTTATGCCTGCTTCGAGGCAAGCAACATTGAAGCATGCGTGAGAGCACCAGCTGTTCAGGACGACTGTGTGTTCACGCTCTCCGTAACCGATGTGAGCAAGACCTTTTTAAACAGGTCAACATTCACAAAGATTACCAGGATGTGAACTCCGAGCATGCGTGGACCAACTGGTGTCTTCACTGACATTTTCAACCTCTCCCTGACCGAGTCTGTAATACATGTACAAATTACCACGACTAACCTGTACCCCCGCACATTCGCTAGGTACTGGTACCCCCTGTATATAGCCTCGTTATTGTTATTTTATAGTGATACTTTTTATTTTAAACTTTTATTTTATTTAGTAAATATTTTCTTTATTTCTTGAACCACATTGTCGGTTAAGGGCTTGTAAGTAAGCATTTCACTGTAAGGTCTGCATCTGTTGTATTCGGCGCATGTGACAAATAAAATGTGAATGATTTGACAGGTCTTCCCTTGACACCAATTAGATGAGGCATCTCCCCCACCCTCACCCTTTAAATGTGTTTATATTCAGATTAGCATTCTGTCCTTTGACTAACCTGTGTTGTTTACACGTGAATGGAAAGTGCTGACATGTCAGGATTGGCTTTGGCACTCAGAGCAGGGGTCCCTACTCCAAAATGTCACGACACGAGGCAGGTAGTGTGAAGAACAGCAGATAGAGGATGCCTCTTCGTTCAGAAGGGAGTGTTGTTGTGGGAATGTTGTTGTGGTAGGCGGTTTATTGCAAACACTTCTGAATGCTGTTAGCTAACTGTGTTTGTGCCTCAGTCCTTCCTTTGTCAGCGTTTACCTTCCGTCCTTGGCTTCAGTACAAAGCCTGGGGAGAAAAACAAAGAGTCCCAAAGACGAGAGGGAGGTTGGAGGAGAGGGATAGCAGTAGCTGGGGAGACTGTTTGTTTGTCTGTTGTGATTTATCCATAATCACCAACACTGTCAAGACTTTTCTCATTATAAAAACTAACTTGGATGTTTTAGAAACATGGAGCGGAGATCCTGGGAGCCCAGCATGCCAAGAAACCTTGCATATACCCGTTTATAATAAGCAATGCTGTTTTCTCCATCTAAAAAGTAGAGGGCTTTCAAAGCTTGGTCTTTGTACAGTAGACAACATACCTAGAGACCTCCTGCTGTACTGCCCTTTTACTGTTAGTGGGTTACTTCCCTATTGGCTCATTATAGTTCACAATGCTGCAGAGTAACACAGAGAGGGGCCACAGCCTAAAGTAGGGCTCTCCAGCACTGTTCCTAGAGAGCTACTGTCCTGTAGGTTTTCGCTACAACCCTAATCTAGCACACCGGATTCTAACCACAGAGTTGTTCTAAAAGCTACTGCTGAACAACAGAACTATAGTTGTTTATTTACTCTGACTTCCTGAGAAGTCGGCCTAAGCACCTCCCTGAGAGAGGAGAAAGGAGGGAGAAGATCTGCTGCAGAGAGCAGACGGGTGAACTCACCGCACCGTGCGTCTGAATTTTATTAACCTCCCTGAGAGGAGTTCTAAACTCCAGAAGAGTTGTGGCAAATTAACTTGAATTAATTCAATTTCTTTCCTTTTAATAGTTTGTTTTGGAAATAGTGGGTCAGTATCCCCACCTCTGACGATGTATTTGGTCTGTTATTGTGTTTCATGATTTCCTAATGTCTCTTTTCTGTCATGACTTAAGGTAGTGTTCAGGTGTGTCACCGGCCTAAATACCTGTACTTACGTTCTAAATAGTAGGCTTTTTGGCAATGCAAAAATATAACTTTTTATAGTGTGAAATTTGTTGTATCCTTTAAATGCCAGAATATCATACTTGTTTAGACTTTTCATCTAGTATTTACTGCACTCTATGGAGGAAGAGAAACATATTTTCAGACCCACGTGTGTTTTGACAACAGCTGATAATAGGCTGATAAGAGGACAGGCTGTAACAAAAGGAACAGATGGTGGGAAACGACGCAATTGTGCATTAGGTGACGCATTCTTAGTATGGGTGAGCCTAGTATATTGATTTGTTGCTTACTGCATGCATTTATACTAAACAGTACAGAATACATAGTACGTAGTATCATTTAGTACACACTATGTCATTTTAGTAAGTAGTAGGCAAGACAGATTTTGGACATAACCACTGTATCTAGCTCTGCTAACATTGAAATGTTTATCTTCCCCCCCTCTTCTTTCTACTCCCTTTCTCCCTGCAGTATAAAAATGGTGATGATGTGGACGAGTGGGGACACCTTTAAGACGGGTTACTTCCTGCTGACTGAGGCGCCTGTCCAGTTCTGGACCTGTGGTCTGCTGCAGGTGGGAGTGGACATTGCCATTCTATTCCAGGTCTACTACTATAGCCGCTACCCGCAGAAACCCGTCTCACACACCGTGTCACACACAACCAGCACCAAGGCACTCTGAGACCCCCTAACACACCCACACACACACATCGTTACCATTCGGTCATGAGCACACAAACTAGTTAGTTACTTTGCCTGAAGAATTTTGCTGAATGACACTTGTTACATTTCTTTTCAAAACAGATAGGACCTCCAGTCATATGTATGTATTTGTATGTTGTGCAAATGGTTATACAAGTATATTCCTAAGAATATATCCCTATATATATATATATATATATGAATATACCTGAGCATACACACAGAATCTTATGCACATGCATCAATCTACATTACCAGTCATATGCACTGTGTATGGACGGACTCTCGAGGAAGTGTGGACCAGCTTTCCTGTCCATAGATCTGATGATTGTTGCATGGAAAACCCCTAAAAGACTTTCACAAAGGGCTGGTTACTCAGCCAGTGATCACAATGTACAACCGATCATCAGAGTAACTAACAGAAACCTTACTGAATGTACAATGGAATTATTATTTTTTGGGGGAAATTAGATTCTACATTTAATTTAGACGGCTCTTTGTTCTAAGTTCTCCACGGGTCTGGTCTGTCTGATCACTTAGGCCTCTTCTGGTCTGGTTGAAAGACCTCCGACTGCTGCTGCTGCTTGTTGGAAAATTCACAAGATTAATTCAACTGGAAGCAACAGCAGTTTTACCAAAAATGAAAAAGGCTATCTGGGCCAGAGGCCTGGTTCCTGGGAGCCCAACACGTTTCCTTCAGATGACTCTGAGGTAAAGCTTAAGGACTCAGTGGTTCAGTGGACCACTGTGTTGCTGGTATTACGGACAGTAAGGGAGTCAGTGGAGAGAGGGAGGTAGGACATTGTGTGAAACAAATATTATGTTACTGTTTTCATTTAAAGGAGTAGCAGCCATGTTTGTAGGCCAGGGAACTGGAAGGACTTTCTATGTTCTGTGTTTTTTATGGTTAATGAAAACTACAACAACGCATCGGGAAGTACAGCGCTCCTGTCTTTAGCACTGTTTATACCTGATTCTAACATCCTTTCTCCTGTCCACATTCTGATGGTGCCCGCATTTTCAGACAGGTGTAGACAATTTAAAGACACATATGTACCATGTGTAGACACATTTCTGGAAATATGGGCACAATCAGAATGTGGACAAGATCAGGACAAAGGTCGCATGTTAGCGCCAGGTATAAACAAGGCTTCTGAGGACCTAGTGACCGTCTGTTTGCTGGTCTATGAACAACTCAACTCATCTCCCTGCTCCTCTCAGCCTCAAGCACCCCTAGAAACCTTTTATTTGTTTAAATAGGACCTTTAGAGTTTTATATGAATATTTCTTTCTTCAGCTTTCTTCAAATGTTTTAGATGTGTGCTTTTGGTGGAGACAAATCTTATCCTGCCGAGGGCTGGTGTGGGTGCAGGGTTTTGTTCTAGCCAAGTAGTAGGCATGTCCAGACTCAACCTCTTGGAGTGTTTGACCACATGGTAAGTTGAATCTCTCTGGGTGTAACCAAGACGATACCAGCACTACAGCTGTTATATTCACTTCTGAACTGCTTGCTAAGACGTAGTTGGTTGCGTCCAAAATGGCGTCCTATTCCCTGTTTATTCCACTACTTTTGACCAAGTAGTGCACTCTATAGGGAATAGGGTGCCATTTCAGACGCAGGTATATTTTTTTACGCTGGATACTCTGGGAAACGTTATTTTAATCACTGGCGATGCGGAATATTTGTTTTGTTATCCATCTTTTTCTAATCCTGAAACGCTTGTATAATCACAAACCTTGTTCACTTGCCCTTTATCAAGCTCTTTTTTTACAATGATGAGGAGGACGGTGACGCATGTCAAATGGTGACCGTTGTTGTCATTGTAGGAAGAAGTTGTGCACCTAGTAAACTGGTTGTGTAGCATCAACCGGGCCAAAATTACTCACTGTTTCTGATGTGAAGTTGTATTCTTTTGGTGGTGGTTCAGTTTTAGTTGTTCATGGGTAAAACTGCAAAACTATTCCTCTGTTCATGTAGATGCTGATCAAACAATGCCAATCCTTGTGATTTTTTTTAAATATTTTATTTTACATAGATTGAATCCTGACCTAAAACTAAGTTGCGTTATCGAACACTGAACTGGACTGCCGACAATTTACACCTAAACTGACTTTCGCAGTGTCCATACCATGAATTCTGTCTCCGCGAACTCGGGGGAAATTGACTTTAAAAAGTGCATTGTCGGCTGTCCAGTGCACTGCTCTGTAAGGCGCCTTGGACTGAATCACAGCCTGTTTATGTACCCCCAATTTTCTTTTATAGTTATCATTTGTGTTATACATTTTTTGGCCATTTTTATATTTGATGACCTTTTTATTACCACATTGTGTCTTTTGTTGTGTTTCTACACAGTACATCACCACATTCCTTTCCATGGAATGGCCAGTTCTTGCTATAGAATTGCCAGTTCATCGTCAATAGACAATTTAAATCAACCTCTGTCTGATATGCTGTTACTTGTTGCCAGTATTCATGAAAGCTCTGTGGCGCTGTCATTAAAGGCCAAAATGAGAACTTGTATTCTACTGTGCTTTGTGTAAATTCATTATGCTAGTGATGTTTGTGTGAAGGGTGTAAGTTACACCAGAACACCCAGGGTGCATCTGAAATAGCACCCTATTCCCTAAATGGTACACTCATTTGGACTAGAGCCCTGGAGAAAGGTAGTGTGCAATATAGGGTAGCATTTCTGACGCAGGCCTGTTAGCACCTGTCCTGATAATACTATTCCATCAGCAGTGGAGACCTGGTTAGCATCATCTGTCAGAGGAACCACTGGATCACCAACCACAGTCCATGTTTGGGCTCCAGGCATGTGGCCTCAACAGCTATCAACAACACTTACATGGTAATGCACCTTCGCTGTGTCTTCACAACAAGCACTGTGACCACGCAATACCAACATTAGTCAAAAGGGTTTATGTAAAGCGTATTCTAAACAAAGAGGAATGTGGCGGCCAGCCTCAGCAGAACTAGTCCAGGGGAAATGATACTGGGTTCTGTTCCAAATGGTACCCTATTCCCTACATGGTGCACTTTTCACCAAATTCCTATGGGCCCTGGTCAAACGTAGTGCACCGTATAGGATATAGTGTTCCCTTTTGGAAAACAACTGGGAGGAACAAAATAACTGCTTCTTCCTCCTATGATGTGATCGCAGCATTAGTCCAATCTCATCTCGTAATTTTGTAAATACCCGCATACTACTGGGAAAAATCCACTTGAACGCCCCTCCAACTGGTAATTACTAGTGGGTAACTCCTCTATCATCCATGTGCTCAAAGTTTCCCACTTGTAGAGGGGAAGCATGGCAGCATCTTTCCTACTTGCAGAACAAACATAACAGCATCTTCAGCAGCTGTTTATGGTAAGAACAAAATACAAATTGTTGATACAGAAAGTATTCTGTTCATCTGCCTTTTTAATTTAGGAAGTGAACAGTTCTGGATATACTTTTTATGGGCAAAAAAAAGAGCAACACAATCACAAGCCTTCTAATGACCTCCTATGTATGATGGAATTTCCCAGTACAAAATGTGAATGCACCCAACTCGTATTTACGACTTCACAACTGTCAATTACCACCTACCCACTTGGTTCTGAATACAGCATCATACTGCACAGTCCTAATAAGTTATATTGAACGTGCAAATTAAATTACATTTATTTTGGGAGATGGATGATTTCAATTAGTGTACAGAACCCACTGGGCACACTATGTCATTTCAACGTGGATAATTGGGTAATATTTGATTGCGTTGTTGATAAATGAGATTACGACCTATATTCACCCACTCAAAGAGAGCCAAAAGTTAGTTGAATTTCCCATTTTTTATCACGATGCTTTCCAGCATCTGAAAGGACAACTAAATTCCAATGGAAAAACAATGTCTGATTTTTGGTTTAGTTGTCACCCAAATGTATAGGACTGCACTTTCAACCATTTAAAAGGTTGAAAGCAGCTAAATTAACATGGGAATACGTAGTATATATTTATACAACATATTAATGTGATTTCACTGTGCTTCATCTAATAGCAGAAACAAATGACCTGGATTGCATTTTGAGATTACATTAAAAGTACTTGGTGCAAGTGATCAGTGCCAAGATTCTGTGCAGATTATTACAGAAATTGTGAAGATCTCCACAGATGTGAAGACATACCGATGTCTGATCCTAATTTGATCACCCTGTTTCAGGAGAACTTTCAATGCAGGACATTTTTTAACTTTGAGGTTATAAAAATCCTTCTGAATTTAGTAATTTTCACTTGCGTCTCTATTCAATCAGATCCGCTTTAGCCGACATCCGCATAGCAGTGTCAAGAGGTGGAACTGAGAGCTGTAAAATCCACGAGCGCCTCCTGGCATTCTACCTGAAGCGACATTACCATTGGCTGCATGGAGTCACATTAACAGAAATCCCATGCAGTCTTGTTTCCAAATTGGAACACTGGAATGTGAGATGTAATCTACATGATAGAAACCTTCATTATTTTGTTTATTTTTTTCATTTGAGCAACATTAGGGGCGGCAGGTAGCCTCGTGGTTAGAGCGTTGGGACAGTAACCGAAAGGAATCCCCGAGCTGCCAAGGTAAAAATCTGTCGTTCTGTCGCTGAACAAGGCAGTTAACCCACTGTTCCTAGGTCGTCATTGTAAATAAGAATGTGTTCTGTCATATATATATATATATGTAAACATTCATACACATAGCTCATATATTATACAGCGCCAAGCCAAACCGCCTGACTCAAGTCATCTTACGTACCCCTGCTAAAACAGGAACCAGCTCACACACCCAGCAATAAAACTACCCCCCTAAAACTACACCCCTCAGCTCTGTTGTCTCACGACCCCAGGAAACACAGATATTCCATCGCACGAACACATACACCCAGCCATAAAACTGACCCCTCTCTGTTGTCCTGCATCACGATCCACTGACACACAAATACCATTGCATAAACACACACACCTCACCCCCTCTACTGGTCTACTCTACTACTGGTACTGGTGCTCAGAACAGAAGACTCTGCTTTGCACCAATGGGGCTCCTGCTCTGGCTAGAGCAGGTCCGCCTCCAACCCTTCTGGACCATTCAGAAGGTGATACGACAAGACTCTACCTACTTTATTCTATGTATAAAAATGATTGTAACCTTTGTATAGGTCCCTTTTTCACCTAACTCCCTACTGAGTTATGCGAATAGGTCCGTGCACGTTAAACTGCAGGACAAGATACTTTTGACTCATTAAAACTGCCTTTTGTTACAACTGAAATCCACTCTGTCCAGCGTCCGTGATTTGGTCTCGACTCTCCAGTATTTGAACACTAACAAACTTGGTAGCAAGAGGATGGTTATTCCTGAATTTGATCTATGATAAGTTTGGTGTGAGAGGACGAAACAAATCAACGGCTCAAAATCAGACGGAAGAGTGATCTGTACAGGAGAAAATCAGCCATTCATCTTGCCTCAGGAAACTGATCAGAGCGCTCTACTTATAAGGTAAGCAGAGCCTGTTAACTCGAAATCTGCATATTGTATTATAGTCTAAACCAAATTTTGATCAGGAAGTACTGAGCGTGAGTATGAATCGTTGCCAAATTATTTTTACATAAGAACCTAAGGCATTGATCAAAGAGATCTTGTTTTGCTTGTTTTTATTTTTTTATTTTTTTATTAATTGGCCTATACTGAGTTATTTTAATAGGAATGTGTGAATTGTGATTGACCAATGTGTTAAATTCCTTCGGGACCCTATTTGTTCTGAAATCTGCATAGAAAACTGTCCCAATTATATATATATTGGGTTGTGTATAGAGGTGACGTTAAATAGTGGCTGTGTTTTAACACGTAAAGGACACAATTATGGATGTTGGAAATTCAATGTGAATTTCGTACGAATGAATGTAGTAAAACATGTGTGAGTTATTTTAATAGGAATGTGTGAATTGTGATTGACCAATGTGTTAAATTCCTTCGGGACCCTATTTGTTCTGAAATCTGCATAGAAAACTGTCCCAATTATATATATATTGGGTTGTGTATAGAGGTGACGTTAAATAGTGGCTGTGTTTTAACATGTAAAGGACACAATTATGGATGTTGGAAATTCAATGTGAATTTCGTACGAATGAATGTAGTATTGAGAAAATATATGAACCAGGTTTGATGTTCCACGATCTTGAGACGGGGAAATTAAATTGAAAGAAACGTATGTTGCGGAGTAACCGCCGTGGCTGTGTTACGTAACTGGGTTATTATGTACTCGTACTGATAGTCTAGCCACCTAGTAGTCGAATCACCGTGCCGCTTTGATTGACAGCCGGCGGGCTAAACACTGATTTTCAGTTTCCCAATTCTGTGGGTATTGCCTAAAGTGTTAGAATTATTCTGACAATTGTTATAGAATCACCTGAATTTTCTGATATATTGTCCCAAGAGGTGATGGCTGAATTATTTTTAGAAAGTATTTAAATAATTCGTTGAACAATTTTTTAGTTTTCTATTTTTAATTGGTATTTCCTAAAGAGATAGAATTACTCTGACATTTGTACTAGAACTGCCTAAATTCACTAATAGACTAATCCAAAAGGAAATTGCCGAATCATTTCTAGAGAATACCTAAATAAATCGCTGAACAAATTCAAATTACATGCCGGAGAGGAACACACGTAACTGCCACCACATTACTGATAAAATCTTTCTGTGCGAGGGTGGGGGCGCATAAGATAAGCCTGAGCCAGCACCACAGTACATCCCTGGTCTCGATCAAGGACGGGCTGAGTATACAAAGATAGAAATAAACACCACACAAAGGACTGACTAATACCTAGATAACGCATTATACACATTATCAGACGAATTAGATAAAATATCTGCAGCCACCACCCCAATATCCTCCCCACAGTAGTATATCCTGCAACAGCAACAGCCACAGCCACAATGGCATCAACGGGGCACCTATACCGGTCCACCCAGAGGGGTGTGCTACAACTGTGGAACTCCTGGCCATTATTCACGGGATTGTCAACAGCCACTCTCCACTCAGCAACGCCTATGGAGAGGTAGGGGATGTGGAAGAGGAAGTGGGGGAAACCCACCTCTGCAACACCATCAACCAGGACCCAGTTACCCGCAGCAGTCAGCACCTGCATACAACCACCCCGGACCTACTCACATGCAACAGCAGCAGGGAGGATACAACCAACCGCAGTTCCAGGGAATGGCAGGGAACACCATGCCCTGGCCATAAAGATGCCCACCACCCACGGCAGGAGAAGGGAGACAACACTTTCAACAGCACACTGAACCAACAATGATATGCGAAGTTGAGGGTGTCCCCCATCAGTTCCTGGTAGACACAGGATGCACCTATTCTACTATCAAGTTCCCTCAAATGCTGTCATCTGATTCCATATCGGTGGTAGGGGTCACGGGATCACCTGAGGCTCAAAGCCGCACAATCCCTTTAACATTCTCCTGGGAAAACTCTCAGTTGAAACACCAGTTCCTGTACTGTCCAAAACGCCCGATCAACCTACTAGGACGGGACCTCTTATGCAAAATGGGGTGCACCATATATCTTACTGAAAGTGGAGTGGAAGTATCCACCAACCCTCCCTCTTCAACACCTGATCGCCCAGTAAGAATTATAATGATGCCACTCCTGCCGACGCCCACGCTGTCTGAAACCCAAGAAGTGTACTGGCTAAAAATGCCTACCCACAGGGCCTGCCACCCCTCACATCCAGTTTAAGTTCAACCAACTGAAAGCTCAAATCTACACTCTGCACCCGTATAAGACTCCCCAAGCTGAGACACTGATGACTGCCCCTACACTGAAGACTGGGACGAAGACATGATGCACCTGATCCCACCTATCAGGTGTTGTACCATTGTGTGTGGCCCAGAGGGGGTGGCAGCACCGGTCATCCTACGACCAAGGAACCTCCATGCACCCCTGGCCTGGACGGCTGAAGCATCAACAGCCATTGCACTCCTGAAAACAGATCTATCACCAGCAGCAGCTCAGACTGCACCTGACTACAAGAACAAGTTCCATTTGGATGTTTCTGAAAAGGAAGGATTCACCTCATCCGTCCTATTCCAGAAACAAGAGGGGGAGAGAAGGGTCTTGATGTACCACTCTTCCAAACTTCACCACATTGAGGTAGGACAGACAACATGCTCCAGATACGTTGCTGCAGTAGCAAAAGCTATTGGAAAAAACAGCTCACCTCGTGATGTGTGACCTGAAGAATGAACCACTGACTAATCCCGACCACTGGCTGTACACTGATGGCTGCTGCTACAAAGGAGAAGAAGGAAACATAGCAGCCTATGCGGTGGTACAGAAACTCCCAGACGGCTCACATGTCACCCTTGAATCAGCCATCATCCCTCAACCAGCACCTGCCCAATTAGCTGAAATCATCGGATTGACGCAGGCCCTCATCAGAGGAAAAGGAAAGACTGTGAATAACTATACAGACTCAGCCTATGCCCATGGAGCAGTCCACACTGATGGACCCAGAACTTTTACGAGAAGCACATGGCCACACACACACGAAGGCAAACTAAAGACCCTTCAAAAGGTCTCGCACATCTGGTGGCACCCTCACATGAAAGAAATGACTGGCTTATTTTGTGACGAATGCAACATATGTGGCATCCACAACCCAAAGAAACCATATCAAGCACCAATGGGCTCATACCCAGTACCTAATGCATGTTTTCAGGATATTAGTATAGACTACACCGACATGGGCCCCGAAAATGTATCTAAAGGCAAACGCTATCTACTAGTTATGGTAGATAGGTTCTCCAAATGGGTAGAAGCAATACCAACAGCGAAGGGGGATGCTAGGTCAGTCGTTAAGTGGCTACAAACCAAACTAATACCCAGGTATGGCATCTAAAGACAAATCAGATCTGAAAATGGCTCACGTTTCAGAAATAAACACCTAAGACAGGTGGAAGAAAGATTTGGCATAACACACAGATTCGGTTCTGTGTACCACCCCCCGGTCTGATGGAACGCCAAATCAGACTTTGAAAGCTAAGATAGCAAAAGTGTCTGGAAGAGTCATGCCTGGTCCACCAAGGGAGGGAGGTCATATGCCCGCTCTTGATGTACAACAAATTGTAATGTCTAATTATGTGAAAAAACTGACGGTTCTCTCTGCAGCACTCTCTACCCAGGTTCACAAGGTCCAGGAGGGGGAGCTGCCGGGGGACACGCCACCACTGAAGGTAAAGGTTGGTGACTGGGTGAGGGTTAAAGTCCACAAGAGAAAGTGGCTGGAACCCAGGTGGACTGGACCGTACGAAGTGAAGGAGGTTATTTCACACTCAGTCCAGGTCAAAGGTAAATCAGGCGCACCTTGGCACCACCTTACACATTGCACCCCAGCCCCAATTCCTTCAAGAACACTGACTGAAGTCAGAGCTGATTTGAACAGCCTAAATTTGATTCCAAATGAAGACACTCCTGACTCAGGTGATGCGGCATCAAACTCCGCCTCCCCTGAAAAAGGAACCTCGCCCAGTTAAAGGGATATTTCTCTCTCCCTGGGCAAGGCTAGGAATATCTGAACCACTGTTTGTGATATTCCTACTGATATTTGGAGTAACCCTAGGTGCTCTCACATGGTTAATAGAACAACAAACACATACTAAAGCATCAACCCCTCTCACCCCAACCCCTATCCCTGATAACATTCCTAGCACCACTCCCTTCAATCTCACACGCACCAAACGTAGCACTACACCTACAGACCCGCCATGCACACCAGACAAGGTTAGAAGCACCACCTTATGTATACCCACGAATGCAACCACCACCTTTGTACTACCTTGGGGGACATGGGGAGACAAGAGGACTAGGAAGGGACTGACGGCTCTTTCATACACCAGGTATGACTGGTATATGACAAAAGGGAGAACCTATGACGAATGGACCTGGCAAAATCTAGTGGCTGAGACTGGTTATGACTGGTCAAGCTGTTCCTCTGGTCGGACAGTTCTTGAATGGAGGAGCAGATTGTCTCTGACCAGGACCAGTACCAGTCTCCAATTAATTATCCGGGCCCAATCCAGTAAGGGCTGTCAGGATTTTTGGGTCGTTCCATATGTAGGCCCTACTGAGATAAAGGTATCTTGGGAAGTGCAAATCTGCTCTGCGGAAAGGGGTCAGCCCACAGCGATTACTGTGGGAGATGACATAAGCAAGGCTGTCCCTGTAACTTTGGGGACAGGAGTCTGGGGTCCTGTAACTATGATTTCCACTCCCACCTCCCCTGATGACACAATACACACTACTACTGGAATTTCTGGGCTTTCCAATAATTGGCTCTTATTGGCTGAACAAGCAGCCAACACAACCTTGCAAAGCTGTGTTGTGTGCATGGGAGCCAGGCCTCTGCTTCGCATAGTGCCGGCAGTACTGACTGATGACTGCCTACTGCCCCTTATGAATAAAGACAACCCACCCGCCATTTGCTCACGATGGGACACGGTTTATCCAGTAGTCTCCGATATTGCTAAGAAACCCACATTTTCCTCTAAGGTGGCTAAAGCTAATTTCACATGCATCAACATGACAGGTGGAGGACGGTCTCTGGGACAACTCCCTGCCAGTTGGTGTACTCACACACATGCCATTACAAGTTCTTTTTTAAACCGGTGTCCAGAGCTGACGTATGGTGGTGGTGTGGGGGACTTAGCGGTTTGACGGACTTCCCGGTACACCACTGGAGTTTGTACGCTTGTTAACCTTCTGCTGCCAATCTCTGTTTACCCCATAGGCGTCCAAGATCTGCTCACCCGTATTCAAACCCTGGGTCCTGAAATTTGGCCTACCAGAACCAAGCGCATGGTGGGCCCTTCAGCTGGGGACCCAACTTACATTGATGCAATTGGCGTCCCCAGAGGGGGTACCAGATGAGTATAAACTCATTGATCAAGTGACTGCAGGCTTTGAATCATCTATTTGTTGGTGGTGTACAGTTAACAAAAATGTAGATCGTATTAATTACCTTCATTTCAATGTCCAAAAACTAGGCAATTGGACTCAGCAAGGATTTGAGGCCGTACATGGACAACTGGCAGCAACATCATTGATGGCTTTTCAAAATAGAATTGCTGTTGACATGTTATTGGCGGAACGCGATGGAGTTTGTGCCATGTTTGGGGAACAATGTTGTACTTTCATTCCCAATAACACAGCAACTGATGGTAGTCTTACCATTGCCCTAGAGGGTCTTCGCACACTTAATAATGGTAAGATGAAGCACCACTCCGGGGTTGACACCTCTATGTGGGACTCCTGGATGGATGTGTTTGGTAACTATAAGACCCTGATCTCCTCTGTCCTAGTGTCCGTAGCTGTTTTTGTGGCTATCCTAACTCTGTGCGGTTGTTGCTGCATTCCATGCGCACGCACATTAGCCACTAGAGTGATCACCACTGCCATTACCCCATTGCCCAGCGATCAGACCCACATGTACCCGCTTTTGGCGGTTGATGACCCCGATGAGGCGTTTCCATCTTTTCAGGAACCCCCTCTTCCTGTCTATCCCTCTTGGCCACTCCAGGTGTAGCACTTGGAGTGGTCTCCTTTTTGTCCTTGCTTATTTACCTCGCTTCGCTCCATACTTGAGGGGGCTTCTTGTTTTCGTTATATCCTCCTTCTCCTTTCTGCTATAGTTTACACGTCTTAAAAGACGTAAAGAGGGGGACTCAATTTTGGTTCCTACCAAATTGTTTTGGTTGCTTCATATTTTTGGTTCTATGGTTCACGTCTAGTAGACGTGAAGAGGGGGATTTGGTCTCGACTCTCCAGTATTTGAACACTAACAGTTCTTAACTGACTTGCCTAGTTAAATAAAAAATTCTATAAATTATTTCTATATGACCTACACTTTCTTGTTCTGAACTTCTAACACGTGCGGCTTTGTGACAATGATCGCAAGAGCAGCTGCTCACCGATTTGGGGGCTCCAACGCAGTTCCACCTCCAACACTGCCAAAACATCTGCTATGCGGGTGTCTTCTATCACCGGTTAACACTTGATCTGATGGAATCTAGGCCTTGATTCTCCCTTACGAAAAACCCATCAACCCCTACAAAAATGTCTATTAATTATAATCCACATCAATCCATTCCCGTTGCTGCAGGATTATTTTCCCGCTGTAGCAAACTGGCTCAAATTAAGATCCTACATCTGTCTACTGCTTGGATCGTTCCATCTGAGCCACTGGCTTAATCCCATTCTTGAATTGAATTGGAGATATGAGTCCAACATATCATTTTTAAATTGTCGTCACGTTAATAGGCTATTTGTTGTATTTCAAACGTGATGTTGAATTGTGTTTGTCAACTCAACCAAATATCAACATTTGAAAGAGATTTATCTTCTGCTTGGATAGTTCCATCTGTCTCACTTGACTAAATATCTGAGCATTTGGATTGACAAAGATCATGTTTAAAAAGCCTATGGATGAGCTAGTTAAAAAGCTAAGATTTAAAGCTTATTTGTTAGGAATAGATATTGCGTCTCCCTAGTGGTAGGAAGCAGATTGTACAGTCAACTTTCTTGCCAGTTCATGACTATGGTGACACCATTTACCAGATTGCAGCAACCACTACTCTTAAGCCTTTGGATGCCATCTACCATAGAGCCAAAAATACAAAATACATTAGAATTGGATGTTCTGGTGCCGCTCAGGTCATTTAAAATATTGATTGGGAATCTTCTTACTGAGTATCTGTTTTTCTTGAATATTTGTGTTGTATTTGTTTTACATTGTGTCTGATTTTGACTTCATTTTGTCTCCTGAATTGTGTATGCAGGGCTCCCTTGTGAAAGAGACCCTGGTCTCAATGGTGACTCCCTGTTTTAAAAAAATGATTTAAAAAAATCTGTCTTTAATTTCAGTTGGTCTACAAATTAATAATATATCTTGGATTTAAGTCTCCATCTTAATAAAAAATCTAAGTTATCGAATAGGACTAAATCGAATCAAACATTAAATGCACTTTAAATATAGTTTGATTTGGTCCTATTCTTAAACATTTTTGGTTGAGATGGGGACTTGAATCCAACATGTAATTTTGTTTTATTTGAAGACAAACTGGAATTAAGTGAATGGCACAGATGGAACTGACCAAGCAGAATATACATCTACTTCAAATGGTAATATTTTGTTGTGTTGACAACCAAACACAATTCAATATCATTACAATTTAATATCATTACATTTTAAATCAACCAGAGCTTGAAACCCTATTGTCTAATGTATTGTACATTTTGTTGAATTCTGGGTAAAAAAAAACATTATTTTGATGAATTTGCAAATGCCTTATAGGCCTAAATAGCGTCATTGATGGTCGATAAAGTATGGTTACATTTAATTTGCTCCGTTAAAACTACTCTTTTGAATGACTTCGATAGCACCAGTGAATCTATTTAGTTTAGTGAAGATCTCTCGACAAACAATCATTCTCACAATAGCACATTGGTAAAAAGACAGTGAGAAATATCATAGCTAAACAGGGCTGGGCTTGGTTAAAACCCTTGATGGGAGACCAAAGGGTAGCTGTAGATCAATTCTCCAGGAGGAGCTGCCCAGCTACGTTATTTATTTACGTAAGGATTCAGACCCTTTGTTATGATACTCGAAATTGAGCTCAGGTGCATCTTGTTTCCATTGATCATCCTTGAGATGTTTCTACAACTTGATTGAAGTCCACCTGGGGTAAATTCAATTGATTGGACATGATTTGGAAAGGCACACACCCGTCTATATAAGGCGCCGCAGTTGACAGTGCATGTCAGAGCAAAAACCAAGCCATGAAGTCAAAGGAATTGTCCATAGAGCTCCGAGACAGGATTGTGTCGAGTCACAGATCTGGGGAAGGGTACCAAAAAATGTCTGCAGTATTGAAGGTCCGCAAGAACACGTTGGCCTCCATCATTCTTAAAATGGGAGAAGTTTGGAACCACCAAGACTCTATGGTCACTCTGACAGACCTCCAGGAGTTCCTCTGTGGAGATGGAAGAACCTCCCAGAAGGACAACTATCTCTGCAGCACTCCACCAATCAGGTCTTTATGGTCAACTGGCCAAATGGAAGCCACTCCTCAGTAAAAGGCACATGACAGCCTGCTTGGAGTTTGCCAAAAGGCACCTAAAGACTCTGACCATTAGAAACAAGATTATCTGGTCTGATGAAACTAAGATTGAACTCATTGTCCTGAATGCCAAGCGTCACGTCTGGAGAACACCGTAGGGATGGTATCAGATTAAGCATGGTGGTGTCAGCATCCTGCTGTGGATATGTTTTTCAGCGGCAGGGACTGGGAGACTTGTCAGGATCGAGGGAAAGATGAATGGAGCAAAGTACAGAGATCCTTGATGAACACCTGCTCAGGACCTCAGACTGGGGCGAAGGTTCACCTTCCAACAGGACAACAACCCTAAGCACACAACCAACACAACGCAAGAGTGACTTCGGGGACAAGTCTATGAATGTCCTTGAGTGGCCCAGACGGAGCCTGGACTTGAACCCAATCGAACATCTCTGGAGAGACCTGAAAATAGCTGTGCAGCGACGTTCCCCATCCAACCTGACATAGCTTGAGAGGATCTGTAGAGAGGAATGGGAGAAACTCCCCAAATACTGGTGTGCCAAGCTTGTAGAGTCATACCCAAGAAGTCTCGAGGCTGTAATTGCTGCCAAAGGTGCTTCAACAAAGTACTAAGTAAAGGGTCTGAATACTTATGTAAATGTGATTTGTATTTCATTTTTAATAAACTTGCAAAAATGTCTAAACCTCTTTTTGCTTTGTCATTATGGGGTATTGTGTGTAAATTGATGAACAAAACAAATTATTTAATCAATTTTAGAATATGCCTAATGTGGAAAAAAGGGTCTGATACATTCCGAATGCACTAACTGAAAATTTGGCATTGTTTTAAAAGTACACATTTAAAATGTCTGAAATTTGGTTTCCATGATCCTGTGGTTGACTTGTCACCCTCAAAACAACAGTTTTGTATTTTCCACATTGGGCCAGTAACTGAAGGGTTGCTAGATCGAATCCCAGAGCTGACAAGGTAAAAATCTGTCGTTCTGCCCCTGAGCAAACATCAAAATCATGTTGATTCAACCAGCTTGAGCCCAGTGGGAATGTATTGCTTTTTAATTCTTGAGGTCTGTGTTTCTTAACTGAACCCTGTCTACTTGTTGTGAACATATGTGTCCATTGTCCTGAACTTGTCCACATTCAGATTCTGCCCACATTTTTAGACGGGTGTAGACGATTATAACTGATTGATCATCTTCCTGACCACTTCTGGAGTCGGGGACGAATTGATTGGTTTGATGAAAGTTCTGGGAAAACTTAGTGACAGGTCAGTTTGGAGTTTGCAGGTGAGAGTCAAATAATGGAATGTCTCGAAGGGAGGCAGGTTGGAGGGCATTAAACACAAGGTTGCCAGTTCGAATCACAATGCACCTTTTGATTTCCAACCTTAGCCAACATACTGAAGGGCAGCTGAACTCAACTAACTTCGCTGGTTGAAAACGGCCTGTTGCATCATTATTAGTCAGACATTGATTCTAGTGTAAAAATGTACTAAACTCAGCAAAGAACGAAACGCCCCCTCACTGTCAACTGCATTTATTTTCAGCAAACTTAACGTGTAAATATTTGTATGAACATAAGATTCAACAACTGAGACAAACTGAACAAGTTCCACAGACATGTGACTAATAGTAATGGAATAATGTGTCCCTGAACAAACAGGGGGTCAAAATCAAAAGTAACAGTCAGTATCTGGTGTGGCCACCAGCTGCATTAACCTGTTGAATCTAGGGGGCACTATTTGCATTTTTGGAAAAATAACGTTCCCAAAGTAAACGGGCTATTTTGTCAGGACAAGATGCTAGAATATGCATATAATTGACAGCTTAGGATAGAAAACACTCTAAAGTTTCCAAAACTGTAAAAATATGGTCTGTGAGTATAACAGAACTGATATTGCAGGCGAAAGCCTGAGAAAAATCCAATCAGGAAGGGACTCTTATTTAGAAAGCTCTGCGTTCCTATGCCTCCCTATTGAGCAGTGAATGAGATATCAACCAGATTCCCTTTTCTATGGCTTCCCTAATGTGTCTAGTGTCACAATACATAGTTTCAAGCTTTTATTTTGAAAAATGAGCCTGAACGTCAACATTGCGTCAGTGGTCAGCTGGAGTCTCTCAGAGTGTTTTGTGCGTAAGAGACAAATGCGGCCATTGTTTCTCTCTTTCCTACTAAGAAGCCACCTGTCCCGGTTGGTATATTATCGAATAAATATTTGAAAAACACCTTGAGGATTGATTATAAACAACGTTTGCCATGTTTCTGTCGATATTATGGAGCTACTTTGGAATATTTTTCGGCGTTGTCGTGACCGCAATTTCCGATCGAATTCTCAGCCAAACGTGAAAAACTAACAGAGTCATTTTGGGTACAAAAATAATAATTTGGAAAAAAGGAACATTTGCTATCTAACTGAGAGTCTTGTGAGTGAAAACATCTGAAGCTCATCAAAGGTAAACGATTTAATTTGATTGCTTTTCTGATTTTCGTGACCAGGTTGCCTGCTGCTAGCTAGGCATAATGCTATGCTAGGCTATCGATAAACGTACACAAATGCTTGTCTTGCTTTGGCTGTAAAGCATATTTTCAAAATCTGAGATGACAGGGTGATTAACAAAAGGCTAAGCTGTGTTTCAATATATTTAATTTGTGATTTCATGAATATGAATATTTTCTAGTAATATTTATGTCCGTTGCGTTATTATAATTAGTGTCAGTTGATGACAACGCTCCCGGATCCGGGATGGGAGTTACAAGATTAAATACTGCAGTGCATCTCCTCCTCATGGACTGCACCAGATTTGCCAGGGCACCTGCAAGGTCCTGGACAATTCTGGGGGGAATGGCCCTAGCCCTCACCCTCCTATCCAACAGGTCCCAGATGTGCTCAATGGGATTGAGATCCGGGCTCTTCGCTGGCCATGGCAGAACACTGACATTCCTGTCTTGCAGGGAATCAAGTACAGAACGGGCAGTATGGCTGGTGGCATTGTCATGCTGGAGAGTCATGTCAGGATGAGCCTGCAGGAAGGGTACCACATGAGGGAGGAGGATGTCTTCCCTGTAACGCACAGTGTTGAGATTGCCTGCAATGACAACAAGCTCAGTCTGATGATGCTGCGACACACCGCCCCAGACCATGACGGACGCTCCACCTCCAAATCGATCCCGCTCCAGAGTACAGGCCTCGGGGTAACGCTCATTCCTTCGACGATAAACGCGAATCCGACCATCACCACAGGTGAGACAAAACTGCAACTTGTCAGTGAAGAGCACTTTTTGCCAGTCCTGTTTGGTCCAGTGACGGTGGGTTTGTGCCCATAGGTGAAGTTGTTGCCGGTGATGTCTGGTGAGGACCTGCCTTACAACAGGCCTACAAGTCCTCAGTCCAGCCTCTCTCAGCCTATTGCGGACAGTCTGAGCACTGATGGAGGGATTGTGTGTTCCTGGTGTAACTCGGGCAGTTGTTGTTGCCATCCTGTACCTGTCCCGCAGGTGTGATGTTCAGATGTACCGATCCTGTGCAGGTGTTGTTACAAGTGGTCTGCCACTGCGAGGACGATCAGCTGTCCGTCCTGTCTCCCTGTAGCGCTGTCTTAGGTGTCTCACAGTACGGACATTGCAATTTATTGCCCTGGCCACATCTGCAGTCCTCATGCCTCCTTGCAGCATGCCTAAGGCACGTTCACGCAGATGAACAGGGACCCTGGGCATCTTTCTTTTGGTGTTTGTCAGAGTCAGTAGAAAGGCCTCTTTAGTGTGCTAAGTTTTCATAACTGTGACCTTAATTGCCTACCGTCTGTAAGCTGTTAGTGTCTTAACGACCGTTCCACAGGTGCATGTTCATGAATTGTTTATGGTTCATTGAACAAGCATGGGAAACAGTGTTTAAACCCTTTACAATGAAGATCTGTAAAGTTATTTGGATTTTTATTAATTATCTTTGAAAGACAGGGTCCTGAAAATGGGCCATTTCTTTTTTTGCTGAGTTTATAAAGTGTACATTTTCATAAAGTCAGTATCTTCCAAAACTGAGATTTGAGAGACATGGGGAAGCGGTTACATCCCTAGATCCATTGGCTATTTGAGCGTTGGGTTTTGATTTCACGTTTGCCCACCAACACAGGATGGTAACGCCTAGCTCTTTAACTCTAGAAGGCATTCTGCCTTCTCCCTACAGTTTCCAGCCTTTAGCTTCGCCCACGACTGGCTCATGTGAACTACAATTCCGACGCGGTGTTTTAAAGTTTAGAAACGTCAATAATCATCGCTTGCGATACAGCTTTCAAAACATATGGCCCTGATCTTTCACCAGCGAGCAAAAATATACATTTACTGTAGCAGTTTTGCACAGATCCATACAGCTATGGGTGCCTCCATCCAATGAAACCACTTCCGCTACACTTCCCAAGTTATGCTTACACACACCGGTGTTTGGCGCATGATAGACAGCTAACAAAACTGCCCTATGCAAAACTGCCCTATCCATCCAATGACTCTTGCGTGTAATGTAACCATGCCTGAAAGCAGAACCATTCAGAGGAGATGTGCAACTGGAGGGAAACGTAACAGAATCATGGGCTGAAATTCATTGAATAAAGTTGAGTAGAAACATACATTACATCAGCCGAGGTCATAGTTTCCTTACATTTATTAAAATATGCAGATCCTGAGTCTAGATAGAAGCAAACTAAGCATTCAGAAATCTGTAAAATGTGTTTATCGTCAATCTTTCTTATTGCACTTATCTTATTGCAATCCTTTTTATCCTAAATATATACCAACATTATAATATTTTAATCAAAGGTGTTTTTCCACTAAAATAATATCTTTACCATACTGAATATTTGTGAGAGAGAAGCTTTCTCCCCATGCTGTGTTGAAGGGCTATACTCCTGTGTTGTAGGGCTATTCTCCTGTGTTGTAAGGCTTCTATACTCCTGTGTTGTAGAGTTATTCTCCTGTGTTGAAGGGCTATACTCCTGTGTTGTAGGGCTACTCTCCTGTGTTGTATATTCTCCTGTGTTGTAGAGTTATTTGTAGGGCTCCTGTGTTGTAGGGCTATTCTCCTGTGTTGTAAGGCTTCTATACTCCTGTGTTGTAGAGTTATTCTCCTGTGTTGAAGGGCTATACTCCTGTGTTGTAGGGCTACTCTCCTGTGTTGTAGGGCTATACTCCTATGTTGTAGGGCTATACTCCTGTGTTGTAGGGCTATACTCCTATGTTGTAGGGCTATACTCCTGTGTTGTAGGGCTATTCTCCTGTGTTGTAGGGCTATACTCCTGTGTTGTAGGGCTATTCTCCTGTGTTGTAGGGCTATACTCCTGTGTTGTAGGGCTATAGGGCTTCTATACTCCTGTGTTGTAGGGCTATACTCCTGTGTTGTAGGGCTATACTCCTATGTTGTAGGGCTATACTCCTGTGTTGTAGGGCTATACTCCTGTGTTGTAGGGCTATACTCCTGTGTTGTAGGGCTACTCTCCTGTGTTGTAGGGCTATACTCCTGTGTTGTAGGGCTATTCTCCTGTGTTGTAGGGCTACTCTCCTGTGTTGTAGGGCTACTCTCCTGTGTTGTAGGGCTATTCTCCTGTGTTGTAGGGCTACTCTCCTGTGTTGTAGGGCTACTCTCCTGTGTTGTAGGGCTATTCTCCTGTGTTGTAGGGGTATTCTCCTGGGTGAAATGTCCTTTGACCACAGAGAACTTATCTTCTGGTCAGCTCTTAACCAATAATGTCAGCAAAAATACTTTTGCAGCTGTCTTATAAAATCTTAGAAACTCTATTGAAGTCTGATGGACAGAGCTATGAGGATCACAAACATCAGAGTTCCTTTTCTTCTTAAGCTTGAGAAAAATGTCCAATCCCTGTTTAGTAGTCCTCTAGCTCTAGTAGAGCACTGCACAACCTCAGGCTCTCACATTGCACACACACACACTCAGTCTTGAGTCTGCATGGCCCTCCTCTGTGACGCAATGGCGATGGACTTCTTGCGTAATGCGGAGGCGGCGGCCTCAGTGATGCCATGATAACTGTCGGTCTCGGCCGAGTCCTCGCTGTTCTGAGACTTGGTGGAGTCCTGGAAGTCTGGTTTCTGTCTCAGCGTTCTGTTCTGCTCCTCCTTCAGCTCCAGGTAGGACCGAGAGAATGTGTGGAAGATGGAGGTGACGGGGAACGCCATCAGGAGGATCCCACTGAGGATGCTACTGAGTGCCACCACCTGACCCGGGATGCTCCGCGGCACCATATCCCCGTACCCCACCGTTGTCATGGAGATCACCGCCCACCAGTAGGTGCCAGGGATGCTGGTGAAGTCATACTTGGCGCCCATCTCGCTCTCCGCCAGGAACACCAGAGGGGAGAAAAGTGCCATGGCAACACACAGGAAGAGGAGGAGCAGGCCGAACTCACGGGTGCAGCGTCGGACCGTCAGGCCTAAGGTCTGCAGCCCCAGGGAGTGGCGCGCCAGACGCATCACGTAGAAGATCCTCAGGGCCCGGAGTACCCGCAGCACCAGGCCCACCTTCTCCAGGTAGTTGTTCCCGCCGCTGGGCTTCTCCCCTCCCTCAGACAGAGAGTCTACGATCAGGGTAATGTAGTAGGGCAGGATGGCCACCACGTCGATGATGTTGAGGGGCGTCTTCAGGAACACACACTTACTCGGCGTCTGGATGAAGCGCAGCAGGAACTCCAGAGAGAACCAGGCCACACACACCGTCTCCAGGACAAAGATATTGTAGCACCTCTGAGAACACTCACCCTGGAAGACAGAGGGAACCGTGGTAAGAAAAACACAGTGGAAGAGAGAGAACAGTGTTAAGGGTTTTAAAAGTGTTGTTGAAAAAGTTAAGGGGTAAAAGTGTGAAGGTGAGCAACAATTATAATGCAAGACATTGTTAGGAAAGGACAATACATTCACTATTATAAAACACTATGGACAACTGTCTCCTAAATCACACAAGTCAGTTGTTCCTATCTGGCTCGAAGGGCCAGTTCAAGAGCCACCAGTGGTGCCAAACTCCTCTACACCAGCGTGGGGGGGCTGGGGAGAAGAGGAGAGGGAGGGTGCCAGACTCCTCTACACCAGCGTGGGGGGCTGGGGAGAAGAGGAGAGGGAGGGTGGCATGGGGGCTGGGGAGAAGAGGAGAGGGAGGGTGCCAGACTCCTCTGCACCAGCGTCGGGGGCTGGGGAGAAGAGGAGAGAGAGGGTGCCAGACTCCTCTACACCAGCATGGGGGCTGGGGAGAAGAGGAGAGGGAGGGTGCCAGACTCCTCTACACCAGCGTCGGGGGCTGGGGAGAAGAGGAGAGAGAGGGTGCCAGACTCCTCTACACCAGCATGGGGGCTGGGGAGAAGAGGAGAGAGAGGGTGCCAGACTCCTCTACACCAGCATGGGGGGAGATGGAGGGTGCCAGACTCCTCTACACCAGCGTCGGGGGCTGGGGAGAAGAGGAGAGAGAGGGTGCCAGACTCCTCTACACCAGCATGGGGGGGAGATGGAGGGTGCCAGACTCCTCTACACCAGCATGGGGGGGAGATGGAGGGTGCCAGAGCAGTGATTGAGGGAGAGCTGGAGAGGGTTTTGTACTCTGATGGAGCAGCACACAAAAAAATCTGAATGTTCCTGCTAGTTGATTGGGATCAACAGGAAAAGAGATCAGTTTCTTTGATCAAACAGCCAGAGGGAGATGTCAATTTGTCTTCCTTTGTATTATAAAAAGGCAGGCTGTCTGTCGACAGTACTTTACATGATTTATAAAGGTAAGAGGAGAGGCTTTGATGATTCATTGAGGTTGAACACTGACTGAGGAAACACTATTCCCTTCCTTTAATTGACAAGACAGTTGGGCTATACAGTACAATGTACAACTCTTTTAGACAAACCACCCTGGTAGCAATATCTGGTCACACATACAGAATCTTTGTACCCAAGATGTCCATCCACACCAGTAATCTCTCTCTCTCTCCATTAAGTGAAAATGATTTCCTTCCTGGGATCAGCAGGTAGAAAGCTAAAGCCAACTGTGACTACATTATAAATATATTATAAATACATTTACTTCTGACATGCTGAAACATCCTTACTTCCTGTAGCGTAATACATTTCCCGTCTGCTCTAAATTGGTCCATAAATATTATAGAACTGTAATTACATGTGATTATGAAAACAGGCCCAGAAGGAGAACTGTGAGAAAGGGGGAGGAGGGGATGGAGAAGGGGGTGGATGCGTAAAGCCATCTATAATGATTTATTTGTATAAAAGAAATAACCCAAGCTGTTGCTCCTCCTTTCATTGCACTCTTACTCTGGGAAACCTAGCTACGCTTCAACATGTTTAAGAACAAGTGAGCATAAAATAATGTCTTAATTACTTTTGCCAACTTTTTGTGACTTGCCTTCCGTTTCATTATACATTCTACCCAATTACTCCTTAAATGTTATTAGGGAACATGTGTCTTTGAGCAGCTATTGCGCTCTAACCTGATAGAGAATCATCCCTTGTGAATAAGAGGTGCTTAAAAACCAATCCGGTGTATCCTTGGAAACATACAACATCGCATAGTGAGGAGGGAGAGTAAGAACAGAGCTGGGGGACAATTTAGATTCTCATTATTGTAATAAATATAATTTAATCAAAGCAAATCTATGTATCTGAAAGGCTTAGAAGGCAGAACAGAAATAAACATTTCAGAAAACAACCTTTCTTCCATGTTTACTAATTCAGACAACATGCAACCACGTCACTATGCTTGGTTATTCACAGAGCACAACGATAAACCCACTGGCACAGACGTCTGGTTGAGTTATCAACTAACGTGAATTCAACATGAAGTTAACAAAAGATGCCACCATGACATTAGATTTAGGTTAAATGTTGGGTAAAAAAAGAAAGAAAGAGGAAATTCCCTTGAGTTGATGACTTTTGTAAATCCAATCAGTTTTCCACGTTGATTCAATGTCATGACATTGATTTTGTTTGTTTGTTAAAATGACATGGAAACGATGTTGATTCAATCATTTTTTTTTGTGTGCACCTGTAAAACATATTTACAATTTGGCCAGTCGTTGTTGTAGTAACGTTGTCCTTTGATGGGAATCTTTCTAGTGGAGTAGGCTACATGCACCGCAGGCCCCCTTCCCCCCTTCCCCATGCCCTACAGTGCTCTGTGATACACAGACACGGCCACAGTGGATCAAATTAAAAACACACAATTATCCGATTCAGCAAACATGCTACTCTGACCGTATCAGAGCTCCAGACAGGCGTGTACCAGCCATGAAGTGTGTTAACCAAACTTTCCCCACTCAAGCCCCCCTGCGCACGCCACGTCTATTTCTATGGGAACAAGCACTGTTCATGAAACAATCTGTTCACACCCCTCTTGTTGGCGGAGAGAAAATGTTGCAGGTTTAAAGCGGGGTGAGGACAGGACTGTTAACATAGCAGCTATGAACATGGTAACCATTTTTGAATTTCAAGACTTCCTCATCTGAGAACACACATTTCTTGGGTCTAGATTCTCCAACTTCTGTTTTGACCCCTGGGTTGAATTGAAACAATAGCTGTTGATGACTTTGCAAATGCTTTAAAAGGCCTAACTAGTACAATTGATGATAATGATGTATTAAGTATGGTTACATTTCCTTTGCTGTGTTAAACCTACCCTTTGGAATGACTTTGATAGCAACAGTGAATGTATCTAGTTTTAAGTGGGGATCTCATTAATTATTCTCATGATAGCACAGTGAGTGACAAAATCATATCTATGCAGGGCTGGGCTTGGTTAAAACCCTGGATGGGAGACCAAAGGTAGATGTAGATAAATCAATTCTCCAGTAGGTGGTGCTGCCCAGCCTATTGTTATTTTTTCTGATACTGGATATAATATAGAAGATCTGATGTTATTTTTTTAAAGGTACAAGTGCAACAGAGAAACCTTGTATAAAATATGTTGACATTCCAAAATGGGAAAGCTGTTCTGAATGTGGCAGTGGTATCTAGTGGAAATCGCTCTGTCTTTTCCCTTGTTGCAAAAATGTTACACTGTTCGCTCAATTTCAGACTGAAGACTGACACTTGGTAGTACATGTAGACTGTGGGCCGACACTTGGTAGTACATGTAGACTGTGGGCTGACACTTGGTAGTACATGTAGGCTGACACTTGGTAGTACATGTAGACTGTAGGCTGACACTTGGTAGTACATGTAGACTGTGGGCTGACACTTGGTAGTACATGTAGGCTGACACTTGGTAGTACATGTAGACTGTAGGCTGACACTTGGTAGTACATGTAGACTGTGGGCTGACACTTGGTAGTACATGTAGACTGTAGGCTGACACTTGGTAGTACATGTAGACTGTAGGCTGACACTTGGTAGTACATGTAGACTGTGGGCTGACACTTGGTAGTACATGTAGACTGTGGGCTGACACTTGGTAGTACATGTAGACTGTGGGCTGACACTTGGTAGTACATGTAGACTGTGGGCTGACACTTGGTAGTACATGTAGACTGTGGGCTGACACTTGGTAGTACATGTAGACTGTGGGCTGACACTTGGTAGTACATGTGGGCTGACACTTGGTAGTACATGTGGGCTGACACTTGGTAGTACATGTAGACTGTGGGCTGACACTTGTAGTACATGTAGACTGTGGGCTGACACTTGGTAGTACATGTAGACTGTGGGCTGACACTTGGTAGTACATGTAGACTGTGGGCTGACACTTGGTAGTACATGTGGGCTGACACTTGGTAGTACATGTGGGCTGACACTTGGTAGTACATGTAGACTGTGGGCTGACACTTGGTACATGTAGACTGTGGGCTGACACTGGTAGACTGTAGACTGTGGGCTGACACTTGGTAGTACATGTAGACTGTAGGCTGACACTTGGTAGTACATGTAGACTGTAGGCTGACACTTGGTAGTACATGTAGACTGTGGGCTGACACTTGGTAGTACATGTAGACTGTGGGCTGACACTTGGTAGTACATGTAGACTGTGGGCTGACACTTGGTAGTACATGTAGACTATAGGCTGAGACTTGGTAGTACATGTAGACTGTGGGCTGACACTTGGTAGTACATGTAGACTGTAGGCTGACACTTGGTAGTACATGTAGACTGTGGGCTGACACACCTAGTCGTATACAGTGCCTTCGTATACAGTATTAACATCCCTAGACCTTCCCACACGTGTTACAGCCTGAATTTAAAATGGATTACATTTATATTTTGTCACTGGCCTACACACAATACTTCATGTTTTTTGTTGTCGACATTTTTACAAAATAATAAATGAAAAGCTGAAATGTCTTGAGTCAGTAAGTTGAACACTTAGTTGAATGCTCATTTGTTATAGCAAGCATAATTAACTTCACGATTTAAAAGTGTGCTTAACAAGTCACATACCTTGCATGGACTCACTCTGTGTGCAATAATAGGGTTTAACATGATTGAATGACTACTTTGTCTCTGTACCCCACACATACAATACTCTGTAAGGTAAATAATGACTCAACCACAAAGACCAGGGAGGTTTTGCAATGCCTCACAAAGAAGGGCACCTATTGATAAGGTAAACAAACAAAACAATCTTTGGATGGTGTATCAATACACCCAGTCACTACAAAGATACAGGCATCCTTCCTAACTCAGTTGCCTGAGAGGAAGGAAACATCTCAGGGATTTCACCACAAGGCCAACGGTGACTTTAAAACAGTTACAGTTTAATGGCTGTGGAAAACTGAGGATGGATCAACAACATTGTAGTTACTCCACAATACTAACCTAAATGACAGAGTGAATAGAAGGAAACCTGAATAGAATAAAACTACTCCAAAACATGCATCCTGTTTGCAAAAAGGCACTAAAGTAATACTGCAAAAAATATGGCAAAGCAAATAACTTTTTGTCCTGAATACAAAGTGTTATGTTTGGGGCAAATACAACACATTACTGAGCACCACTATCCATATTTTCAAGCATAGTGGTGATGGCATCATGTTATGGTCATGCTTGTAATTTGTTAAAGACTGGGGAGTTTTTTTTGAATAACAAAGAAAGGGAATGGATGTCACATTCGTCATAATGATGAGACCAAGGCGCAGCGTGAGTAGAGTTCCACATAATTTTAATAAACTGCAACTCACCTAAGAAAACAACAAACAACCCAACGAAACGTGATGCTACTGCTGTGCACTAAGGAAACTATACATAGACAAGATCCCACAACACAAATTAGGAAAATGGCTACCTAAATATGATCCCCAATCAGAGACAACGATAAACAGCTGTCTCTGATTGGGAACCATATCAGGCCAACATAGACATACAAAAACTAGAGTACCCACCCTAGTCACACCCTGACCTAACCAAAATATATAGAAAAACAGAGATATCTAAGGTCAGGGCGTGACAATGGAGCTCAGCACAGACAAAATCCTAGAGGAAAACCTGGTTCAGTCTGCTCTCCACCAGACACTGGGAGATGAATTCACCTTTCAGCAAGACAATAACCTAAAACACAAGGCAAAATCTACACTGGAGTTGCTTACCAAGATGACAGTGAATGTTGGCAGAGTTACAGTTTTGACTTAAATCTACTTGAAAATCTATGACAAGACCTGAAATTTGTTGTCTAGCAACGATCAACAACCAATTGGACAGAATTTGAAGAATTTTTGAAAGAATAAAATGGACAAATGTTTCACAATCCAGGTGTGGAAAACTCTTAGACTTACCAAGAAAGAGTCATAGCTGTAATTGCTGCCAAAAGGGTTTCTACAAAATATTGGCTCGGGGGTGTGAATACTTCATTTAAATATGTCGGTATTTCATTTTCAATACATTTGCAAAAAAAAAACATAAAAAACATGTTTTCACTTTGTCATTATGGGGTATTGTGTGTAGATGGGTGAGAAAGAAAATGTATTTAATCCATTTTGAATTCAGGCTGTAACAACAAAATGTGGAATAAGTCAAGGGGTATGAATACCTTTCTGAAGGCTCTGTATGTTAATACTGATTTTAGATTTAAATAGCAGAGAAGACAAACCTGGTAGTATATGTAGACTGTTGGCTGACACACCTGGTAGCATTTGTACTGTGGACTGACACACCTGGTAGTATTTGTAGACTGTGGGCTGGTATAGGGGCAGCTGCCGAAGGAGAAACAACAGGGGCACTCTGAACTCAGGGAGCTGCTGTCTCTCTAACAAAGGATCAAGGTGCTGCCCGCCAGCCATGCTGTGTGCGTGTGTGAGAGAATTTGCTTGAGGCTAGATGGCCTCAGGATCCTGTTGTATGATTAGAGCAGAGAGAGATAGTAGCCGTCTCACTGCAGCGTTTGGTTTTCGCCAGACATAAATGGGACCCATCTCGTCCAAAAAGTTGACTCGCCTTAATAGAAGGAACCATGCATTCTGCTCTGAGAAGTCTACAGGAGAATGTCAGGCCATCCGTCTAAGCTAAAGCTGAAGCGCAGCTGGATCATGCAGCAAGACAATGATACAAAACACACAATCAAGTTTACATGAAAATGGCTAAAAAGCAATACATTTGAAGTTTTGGAATGGCCTAGTCAAAGTCCAGACCTAATCCCAATTGAGATGTAGAAGGACTTGAAACGAGCAGTTCATGCTTGAAAACCAACAAATGTCGCTGAGTTAAAGCAGTTCTGCATGAAAGTGTGTGCCAAAATTCCTTCACAGTGAAGTGAGAGACTGATCAACAACTACAGGAAGCGTTTGGTTGGAGTCATTGCAGCTAAAGGTGGCACAACCAGTTGAGTGTAAGGGGGGGCAATTACTTTATCACACAGGGGCATTGGGTGTTGCATACCTTTTTAAATTAAATAAGTATGTAATTCTTGTGTCATTTGTTCACGCAGGTTCCTTTTATCTAATATTAGGTTTTGGTTTGAAGATCCGATAACATTTAGTATCAAAAATATGCATAAATAGAGAATCTGAAAGGGGGCAAATCATTTTTCTTCACGGCACTGTATACAAGAGAGGAGACAGAGTAGCTGAGTGAGGGAACAAGCAAGAATTGTATTCATTCAAGACTAAAGTATCCCAAAGTCTCATGAGGAGGATTCAGTGTAAAGAATATGAGTTATTAGTATTCCATTTACAAACAGAAAAGCAACAATTCAAGGCAGAACAATTTAAAGATTTAAAGTCATTTCCCCTTGTTCTCTTGTACCTGTAAAGATGGTAACCTGAAAGCTCAGCTCTCCATTAAATCAGCCAGAGATCTCCCCAGTCATTTATCAGAGAGATCAAAACGGATAAAACAAGTCCTACATTTCCACAGACGTTACAGGGGGAGAAATAAGCCATTTTGACATGGATGAAATTGACATCCCAATCCTACTACTCTGAGGAGATAACTCTGAAGACACATTACATAGAGGACACACAGTTCTTAATCCTCTATTCATCCAGATAGAGGCAATAAGCAGACCCATAAAACTGTGTGTGCGTGCGTGCGTGCGTGCGTGCAGCGGTTATGTGGCCCCGAATCGCTCTCAGAGCTATATCAGAACAGAGAAGCTAAGTGCTTTAAAATCACCATCATCACATTGGATTTGTCCTCTGACACTTTTACACAAACCACAACATTGTTTCTGTTTTAATGGATCCACACCTGCACACAGGCAAAGGGATGTGAAAGTTAGAGCCTAACTGGAGTCAGGAAGACAAGGGTTGTCAGAACATCTCTGAGCAGGTGAGATAAGCCTGTCCTCTGGACGGAGGAACAAGCTAAATTCCTGAACAGAATGTACGATTTAACATGGTTGAGGACGCCAGCTCTTAGTGTAAGACTACAAATGTACAGTTGAAGTCAAAAGTTAACATACACCGTAGCCAAATACATTTAAATTCAGGTTCACAACTCCTGACATTTAATCCTAATAAAAATTCCCTGTCTTAGGTCAGTTATGATCACCACTTTATTTTAAGAATGTGAAATGTCAGAATAATAGTCGAGAGAATGATTTATTTCAGCTTTTATTTCGTTCATCGCATTCTCAGTGGGTCAGAAGTTTACGTACATTCAATTAGTATTTGGTAGCATTGCCTTTAAATTGTTTAACTTGGGTCAAACATTTCAGATAGCCTTCCACAAGCATCCCACAATAAGTTGGGTGAGTTTTGTCCCATTCCTCCTGACAGAGCTGATGTAACTGAGTCAGGATTATAGGCCTCCTTGCTGCACACACTTTTTCAGTTCTAACCACAAATTTTCTATACGATTGAGGTCAGGGCTTTGTGATGGCCAATACCTTGACTTTGTTGTCCTTAAGCCATTTTGCCACAACTTTGGAAGTATGCTGTGTGTCATTGTCCATTTGGCAGACCAATTTGCAACAAAGCTTTAACTTCCTGATTGATGTCTTGAGATGTTGCTTCAATATATCCACATCATTTTCCTTCCTCATGTTGCCATCTATTTTGTGAAGTGCACCAGTCCCAGCAAAGCACTCCCACAACATGATGCTGCCACCCCCGTGCTTCACAGTTGGGATGATGTTCTTCGGCTTGCTCCCCATTTTTCCTCCAAACATAACGATGGTCATTATGGCCAAACAGTTCTATTTTTGTTTCATCAGACCAGAGAACATTTCTCCAAAAAGTACGATCTTTGTCCCCATGTGCAGTTGCAAACCGTAGTCTGGCTTTTTTATGGCGGTTTTGGAGCAGTGGCTTCTTCCTTGCCGAGCAGCCTTTCAGGTTATGTTAATATAGGACTCGTTTTACTGTGGATAGAGAGTGGGGAGAACAAGTATTTGATACACTGCCGATTTTGCAAGTTTTCCTACTTACAAAGCATGTAGAGGTCTGTAATTTTTTATCGTAGGTACATTTCAACTGTGAGAGACGGAATCGAAAACAAAAATCCAGAAAATCACATTGTATGATTTTTAAGTAATTAATTTGCATTTTATTGCATGACATAAGCATTTGATACATCAGAAAAACAGAACTTAATATTTGGTATAGAAACCTTTGTTTGCAATTACAGAGATCATACGTTTCCTGTAGTTCTTGACCAGGTTTGCACACACTGCAGCAGGGATTTTGGCCCACTCCTCCATACAGACCTTCTCCAGATCCTTCAGGATTCGGGGCTGTCGCTGGGCAATACAGACATTCAGCTCCCTCCAAAGATTTTCTATTGGGTTCAGGTCTGGAGACTGGCTAGGCCACTCCAGGACCTTGAGATGCTTCTTACGGAGCCACTCCTTAGTTGCCCTGGCTGTGGGTTTCGGGTCGTTGTCATGCTGGAAGACCCAGCCACGACCCATCTTCAATGCTCTTACTGAGGGAAGGAGGTTGTTGGCCAAGATGTCGCGATACATGGCCCCATCCATCCTCCCCTCACTACGGTGCAGTCGTCCTGTCCCCTTTGCAGAAAAGCATCCCCAAAGAATTATGTTTCCACCTCCATGCTTCACGGTTAGGATGGTGTTCTTGGGGTTGTACTCATCCTTCTTCTTCCTCCAAACACGGCGAGTGGAGTTTAGACCAAAAAGCTCTATTTTTGTCTCATCAGAGCACATGACCTTCTCCCATTCCTCCTCTGGATCATCCAGATGGTCATTGGCAATCTTCAGATGGGCCTGGACATGCGCTGGCTTGAGCAGGGGGAACTTGCGTGCGCTGCAGGATTTTAATCCATTACTAATGGTTTTCTTTGAGACTGTGGTCACAGCTCTCTTCAGGTCATTGACCAAGTCCTGCCGTGTAGTTCTGGGCTGATCCCTCACCTTCCTCATGATCATTGATGCCCCACGAGGTGAGATCTTGCATGGAGCCCCAGACCGAGGGTGATTGACCGTCATCTTGAACTTCTACCATTTTCTAATAATTGCGCCAACAGTTGTTGCCTTCTCACCAAGCTGCTTGCCTATTGTCCTGTAGCCCATCCCAGCCGTGTGCAGGTCTACAATTGTATCCCTGATGTCCTTACACCCTCTCTGGTCTTGGCCATTGTGGAGAGGTTGGAGTCTGTTTGATTGAGTGTGGGGACAGGTCTTTTATACAGGTAACGAGTTCAAACAGGTGCAGTTAATACAGGTAATGAGTGGAGAACAGGAGGGCTTCTTATAGAAAAACTAACAAGTCTGTGAGAACCGGAATTCTTACTGGTTGGTAGGTGATCAAATACTTATGTCATGCAATAAAATGCAAATTAATTACTTAAAAATATACAATGTGATTTTCTGAATTTTTGTTTTAGATTCCGTCTCTCACAGTTGAAGTGTAGCTATGATAAAAATTACAGACCTCTACATGCTTTGTAAGTAGGAAAACCTGCAAAAATCGGCAGTGTATCAAATACTTGTTCTCCCCACTGTAGATACTTTTGTACCTGTTTCCTCCAGAATCTTCACAAGGTCCTTTGCTGTTGTTCTGGGATTGATTTGCACTTTTAGCACCAAAGTAAGTTCATCTCTAGGAGACAGAACGCGTCTCCTTCCTGAGCGGTATGATGGCTGCATGGTCCCATGGTGTTTATACTTGCGTGCTATTGTTTGTACAGGTGAACGTGGTACCTTCAGGCATTTGGAAATCTTGGCTGATTTCTTTAGATTTTCCCATGATGTCAAGCAAAGAGGCACTGAGTTTGAAGGTAGGCCTTGAAATACATCCACAGGTACACCTCCAATTGACTCAAATGATGTCAAGTAGCCTATCAGAAGCTTCTAAAGCCATGACATCATTTTTTTGAATTTTTCATGCCGTTTAAAAAAGGCACAGTCAACTTGGCGTATGTAAACTTCTGACCCACTGGAATTGTGATACAGTGAATTATAAGTGAAATAATCTGTCTGTAAACAATTGTTGGAAAAATTGTATATGTGTTATGCACAAAGTAGATGTCCTAACCGACTTGCCAAAACGATAGTCTGTTAACAAGAAATTTGTGGAGTGGTTGAAAAAGTAGTTTTAATAACTCCAACCTAAGTGTATGTAAACTTCCGACTTCAACTGTAGTAGATTTTTATCCTGCTGGTCTAGTTGTTCATGCGTTTAGCCTATAGCTGAAACATCACATCATGATAAACTGATTCTGAATCTACATCTCAATAAAGAAGGCGTTCTGGGGATTTAATTTCATTAGTTTCATTTGCAGCCATAGTGGGAAGATCTGTGCCATCAGAAGCCTCCTGTTAATGGATATTAGCTAAATGGAAGAGGTTGGTGGGTGGACTCCGTTCAAAAAAGGTTATTAGCTCTGGCTAATGAAGCTAGTTGATCTGGATTTCACTGAAGTGTTTAGTCACAATATTGTTCTGCCTAACATTAACACATAAACATACAGCCCACAGCACAACCTACACACCTACAGCATGGGGCTACACACCTACAGCATAACCTACACAACTCTCCTTGAACCCCCCTTATGAAAAAAGACTGCAGTCAGAGTGCAGTATAACTGCACCGTTGTCTTTTACTGCAGTAATTATGCAGTGTAACTGCAGTACAACTGCCGTACACTGCAGTTATTCTGCAATTACTGCGTCCAAAATACCAGTCGACTGCAGTTACTGCACTTTTACAGCAGTTTCAAAACGGCAATAATTTTTTGTAAGGGTCCAAACATTGAGATGGGAATACATAGAAAACATTCCATAATACTGCTCCCTATCACCAAATACAGAGTATTCTTGTTTGTTTGTCAAGTCTCTCTCATTGTAACACAGCAGTATATATCCTTGCCTGACCTCGGTCTCCCGCACTCACTTACAGTATTTACTCTTTTAAAGCTCATCCAGTAACCTCCCCTCCACTAATAGGAAATGAGCACTCCAAGAGAAGGTCTTGGTTTGGGGAGTTAGCTCGCTAACGCTATCCCTCTTTGTACAGTAACTAACCCTCCATGTAGCAACTGCAACTAGGGACTACAGACAATCATAGACTACAAAAGGAAAACCAGCCACGTCACCGAGACCGACGTCTTGCTTCCGGACAGGCTAAACACCTTCTTCGCCTGCTTTGAGGATAACACAGTGCCACCGACGCAGCCCGCTACCAAGGACTGTGGGTTCTCCTTCTCCGTGGCCGACATGAGTAAAACATTTAAGCGTGTTAAACCTCGCAGGGCTGCCGGACCAGATGGCATCCCTAGCCACGTCCTCAGAGCATGTGCAGACCAGCTGGCTGGTGTGTTTACGGACATATTCAATCTTTCCCTATCCCAGTCTGTTGTCCCCACATGCTTCAAGATGGTCACCATTGTTCCTGTACCCAAGAATGCAAAGGTAACTGAACTTAATGACTATCGCCCCGTAGCACTCACCTCTGTTATCATGAAGTGCTTTGAGAAACTAGTCAAGGATCATATCACCTCTACCTTACCTGCCACCCTAGACCCACTTAAATTTGCTTACCGCCCCAATAGATCCACAGATGATGCAATCGCCATCACTCTGCCCTATCCCATCTGGACAAGAGGAATACCTATGTAAGAATACTGTTTATCGACTATAGCACAGCATTCAACACCATAGTACCGTACCCTCCAAGCTCATCATTAAGCTCAAGGCCCTGGGTCTGAATCCCACCCTGTGCAACTGGGTCCTGGACTTCCTGACAGGCCGCCCCCAGGTGGTGGGAAACATCACCGTCACTCCGCTGATCCTCAACACTGGGGCCCTACAAGGGTACATGCTCAGCCCCCTCCTGTACTCCCCGTTCAACCACGACAGCGTGGCCAAGCACGCCTCCAACGCAATCAAGTTTGCAAATGATACAACAGTAGTAGGCTTGATTACCAACAATGATGAGACAGCCTACAGGGAGGAGGTGAGGGCTCTGGGAGTGTGGTGCCTGGAAAACAACCTCTCACTCAACATCAATAAAACAAAGGAGATGATTGTGGACTTCAGGAAACATCAGAGGGTGCACCCCCCCTATCTACGTCGACGGGACTGCAGTGGAGAAGGTGGAAAGCTTCAAGTTCCTTGGCACACATCACTGACAAACTGAAATGGACCACCCACACAGACAGTGTGGTGAAGAAGGCGCAACAGAGCCTCATCAACCTCAGGAGGCTAAAGAAATTTGGCTTGTCAACTAAAACGGCAACTGCAACGCCCGCAAACTCATGGCTCTCCAGATGGTCTGCCAAACGCATTACCGGGAGCAAACTACCCACCCTCCAGGACACCTACAGCACCCGATGTCACAGGAAGGTCAAAAAGATCCTCAAGAACATCAACCACCCAAGCCACTCCCTGTTCACCCCGCTATCATCCAGAAGGTGAGGTCAGTACAGGTGCATCAAAGCTGGGACCGAGAGACTGAAAAACAGCTTCTATCTCAAGGCCAGACTGTTAAACAGTCATCACTAACACAGAGAGGCTGCTGGCTATAGGCATAGACTAGGAATCACTGGCCACTTTAAGGAATGGAACACTAGTCACTTTAATAATGTTTACATATCTTGTATTACTCATCTCTTATGTATATACTGTATTCTACACACTATTCTACTGTATCTTAGTCTGTTCTGCTCTGACATCGCTCGTCCATATATGTATGTAGTCTTAATTCATTCCTACTTAGATTTGTGTGTATTGGGTTTATGTTGTGTAATTGGTTAGATATTACTTGTTAGATATTACTTGTTAGATATTGCTGCACTGTCTGCGAGAAGCACAAGCATTTCGCTACACCCGCAATAACATCAGATAAAATTGGATTTGAACTAGCTAACCCTCCTTGTAGTTAGCTCTGTAACCATCCTTGTAGCTACTGTAGCACGTTACACTTACAAAAAAATATAGCATTTTTGAAACTGCAGTAATTGCAGCATACTGCAGTTATACTGCACTTTAACTGCATTTTTTTGTACAGGTAACATTCCTTGTAGCTACTGTAACTAGCTAACCCTCCATGTTGCTAGCTCACTAATCCTCCTTGTAGCTACTGTAGCTTGCAATCCCTCCTTGTAGTTACTGTAACTAGCTAACCCTCCTTGTAGTTAGCTCTAACCCTCCTGGTAATTACTGTAGCGCAATAACCCTCATAGGTACTGTAACTAGCTAACCCTCCTTGTAGTTAGCTCTCTAACCCACCTGGCAATTACTGTAGCGCGATAACCCTCATAGTTACTGTAACTAGCTAACCCTCCTTGTAGTTAGCTCTCTAACCCTCCTGGTAATTACTGTAGCGCGATAACCCTCATAGTTACTGTAACTAGCTAACCCTCCTTGTAGTTAGCTCTCTAACCCACCTGGCAATTACTGTAGCGTGATAACCCTCATAGTTACTGTAACTAGCTAACCCTCCTTGTAGTTAGCTCTCTAACCCTCCTATCAATTATTGTAGCACGATAACCCTCATAGTTACTGTAGCTCTCTAACCCTCCTGGTAATTACTGTAGCTCGCTAACCCTCCTGGTAATTACTGTAGCGCGATAACCCTCAGTTACCGTAGCTCTCTAACCCTCCTGGTAATTACTGTAGTGTGATAACCCTCATAGTTACTGTAGCTCTCCAACCCTCCTGGTAATTACTGTAGCGCGATAACCTTCATAGTTACTGTAGCTCGCTAACCCTCCTGGTAATTACTGTAGCGCGATAACCCTCATAGTTACTGTAGCTCTCCAACACTCCTGGTAATTACTGTAGCGCGATAACCCTCATAGTTACTGTAGCTCTCTAACCCTCCTGGTAATTACTGTAGCTCTCTAACCCTCCTGGTAATTACTGCAGCGCGATAACCCTCATAGTTACTGTAGCTCTCTAACCCTCCTGGTAATTACTGTAGCGCGATAACCCTCCTGGTAATTACTGTAGCGCGATAACCCTCATAGTTACTGTAGCTCTCCAACCCTCCTGGTAATTACTGTAGCGCGATAACCCTCATAGTTACTGTAGCTCTCCAACCCTCCTGGTAATTACTGTAGCGCGATAACCCTCATAGGTACTGTAGCTCGCTAACCCTCCTGGTAATTACTGTAGCGATAACCCTCATAGTTACTGTAGCTCTCTAACCCTCCTGGTAATTACTGTAGTGCGATAACCCTCATAGGTACTGTAGCTCTCTAACCCTCCTGGTAATTACTGTAGCTCTCTAACCCTCCTGGTAATTACTGTAGCGCGATAACCCTCATAGTTACTGTAGCTCTCTAACCCTCCTGGTAATTACTGTAGCTCTCTAACCCTCCTGGTAATTACTGTAGCGCGATAACCCTCATAGTTACTGTAGCTCTCCAACCCTCCTGGTAATTACTGTAGCGCGATAACTCTCATAGTTACTGTAGCTCTCTAACCCTCCTGGTAATTACTGTAGCGCGATAACCCTCATAGTTACTGTAGCTCTCCAACCCTCCTGGTAATTACTGTAGCGCGATAACTCTCATAGTTACTGTAGCTCTCTAACCCTCCTGGTAATTACTGTAGCGCGATAACCCTCATAGTTACTGTAGCTCTCTAACCCTCCTGGTAATTACTGTAGCTCTCTAACCCTCCTGGTAATTACTGTAGCGCGATAACCCTCATAGTTACTGTAGCTCTCCAACCCTCCTGGTAATTACTGTAGCGCGATAACTCTCATAGTTACTGTAGCTCTCTAACCCTACTGGTAATTACTGTAGCGCGATAACCCTCATAGGTACTGTAGCTCTCCAACCCTCCTGGTAATTACTGTAGCGCGATAACTCTCATAGTTACTGTAGCTCTCGAACCCTCCTGGTAATTACTGTAGCTCTCTAACCCTCCTGGTAATTACTGTAGCGCGATAACTCTCATAGTTACTGTAGCTCTCTAACCCTCCTGGTAATTACTGTAGCGCGATAACCCTCATAGTTACTGTAGCTCTCCAATCCTCCTGGTAATTACTGTAGCGTGATAACTCTCATAGTTGCTGTAGCTCTCTAACCCTCCTGGTAATTACTGTAGCGCGATAACCCTCATAGTTACTGTAGCTCTCTCCTGGTAATTACTGTAGCTCTCTAACCCTCCTGGTAATTACTGTAGCGCGATAACCCTCAGTTACTGTAGCTCTCAACCCTCCTGGTAATTACTGTAGCGCGATAACCCTCATAGTTACTCTCTCTAACCCTCCTGGTAATTACTGTAGCGCGATAACCCTCATAGTTACTGTAGCTCTCAACCCTCCTGGTAATTACTGTAGCGCGATAACTCTCATAGTTACTGTAGCTCTCTAACCCTCCTGGTAATTACTGTAGCTCTCTAACCCTCCTGGTAATTACTGTAGCGTGATAACTCTCATAGTTACTGTAGCTCTCTAACCCTCCTGGTAATTACTGTAGCTCTCTAACCCTCCTGGTAATTACTGTAGCGCGATAACTCTCATAGTTACTGTAGCTCTCTAACCCTCCTGGTAATTACTGTAGTGCGATAACTCTCATAGTTACTGTAGCTCTCTAACCCTCCTGGTAATTACTGTAGCGCGATAACCCTCATAGTTACTGTAGCTCTCCAACCCTCCTGGTAATTACTGTAGCGATAACTCTCATAGTTACTGTAGCTCTCTAACCCTCCTGGTAATTACTGTAGCGCGATAACCCTCATAGTTACTGTAGCTCTCCAACCCTCCTGGTAATTACTGTAGCGCGATAACTCTCATAGTTACTGTAGCTCTCTAACCCTCCTGGTAATTACTGTAGCTCCTGGTAATTACTGTAGCGTGATAACTCTCATAGTTACTGTAGCTCTCCAACCCTCCTGGTAATTACTGTAGCGCGATAACTCTCATAGTTACTGTAGCTCTCTAACCCTCCTGGTAATTACTGTAGCTAACCCTCATAGTTACTGTAACTCCCCTCCTTGTAGTTAGCTCTAACCCTCCTATCAATTATTGTAGCACGATAACCCTCATAGTTACTATAGCTCTCTAACCCTCCTGGTAATTACTGTACTCCCCTCCTGGTAATTACTGTAGCGCGATAACCCTCAGTTACCGTATAACCCTCCTGGTAATTACTGTGTGATAACCCTCATAGTTACTGTAGCTCTCCAACCCTCCTGGTAATTACTGTAGCGCGATAACCTTCATAGTTACTGTAGCTCGCTAACCCTCCTGGTAATTACTGTAGCGATAACCCTCATAGTTACTGTAGCTCTCCAACACTCCTGGTAATTACTGTAGCGCGATAACCCTCATAGTTACTGTAGCTCTCTAACCCTCCTGGTAATTACTGTAGCTCTCTAACCCTCCTGGTAATTACTGCAGCGCGATAACCCTCATAGTTACTGTAGCTCTCTAACCCTCCTGGTAATTACTGTAGCGCGATAACCCTCCTGGTAATTACTGTATATAACCCTCATAGTTACTGTAGCTCTCCAACCCTCCTGGTAATTACTGTAGCGTGATAACCCTCATAGTTACTGTAGCTCTCCAACCCTCCTGGTAATTACTGTAGCGCGATAACCCTCATAGGTACTGTAGCTCGCTAACCCTCCTGGTAATTACTGTAGCGCGATAACTCTCATAGTTACTGTAGCTCTCTAACCCTCCTGGTAATTACTGTAGTGCGATAACCCTCATAGGTACTGTAGCTCTCTAACCCTCCTGGTAATTACTGTAGCTCTCTAACCCTCCTGGTAATTACTGTTAACCCTCATAGTTACTGTAGCTCTCTAACCCTCCTGGTAATTACTGTAGCTCTCTAACCCTCCTGGTAATTACTGTAGCGCGATAACCCTCATAGTTACTGTAGCTCTCCAACCCTCCTGGTAATTACTGTAGCGCGATAACTCTCATAGTTACTGTAGCTCTCTAACCCTCCTGGTAATTACTGTAGCGATAACCCTCATAGTTACTGTCCAACCCTCCTGGTAATTACTGTAGCGCGATAACTCTCATAGTTACTGTAGCTCTCTAACCCTCCTGGTAATTACTGTAGCGATAACCCTCATAGTTACTGTAGCTCTCTAACCCTCCTGGTAATTACTGTAGCTCTCTAACCCTCCTGGTAATTACTGTAGCGCGATAACCCTCATAGTTACTGTAGCTCTCCAACCCTCCTGGTAATTACTGTAGCGCGATAACTCTCATAGTTACTGTAGCTCTCTAACCCTACTGGTAATTACTGGCGCGATAACCCTCATAGGTACTGTAGCTCTCTAACCCTCCTGGTAATTACTGTAGCGCGATAACTCTCATAGTTACTGTAGCTCTCTAACCCTCCTGGTAATTACTGTAGCTCTCTAACCTTCCTGGTAATTACTGTAGCGCGATAACTCTCATAGTTACTGTAGCTCTCTAACCCTCCTGGTAATTACTGTAGCGCGATAACCCTCATAGTTACTGTAGCTCTCCAACCTCCTGGTAATTACTGTAGCTGATAACTCTCATAGTTACTGTAGCTCTCTAACCCTCCTGGTAATTACTGTATATAACCCTCATAGTTACTGTTAACCCTCCTGGTAATTACTGTAGCTCTCTAACCCTCCTGGTAATTACTGTAGCGCGATAACCCTCAGTTACTGTAGCTCTCAACCCTCCTGGTAATTACTGTAGCTCTCTAACCCTCCTGGTAATTACTGTAGCGCGATAACCCTCATAGTTACTGTAGCTCTCCAACCCTCCTGGTAATTACTGTAGCGCGATAACTCTCATAGTTACTGTAGCTCTCTAACCCTCCTGGTAATTACTGTAGCTCTCTAACCCTCCTGGTAATTACTGTAGCGTGATAACTCTCATAGTTACTGTAGCTCTCTAACCCTCCTGGTAATGACTGTAGCTCTCTAACCCTCCTGGTAATTACTGTAGTGCGATAACCCTCATAGGTACTGTAGCTCGCTAACCCTCCTGGTAATTACTGTAACTCTCTAACCCTCCTGGTAATTACTGTAGCGCGATAACCCTCATAGGTACTGTAGCTCGCTAACCCTCCTGGTACTCAGATTGATTTCCCCTTTGAAGATTCAGCACTTCCTCAGTCCCCTCACCCCCCTCTCCATCGTTGTTTCACCCCGACATGGAGGTCTCTTTGATAGTGGGAGAAGCCTGCAGAGGTTCTCTTTAATCATTTTAAAACTTTTTTGATGTCATTCGGGAGGTTGTCAGTTTATTCCACCACAAAGACACTCCAGCAGGAACCCTGAGGTCTCAGAGGCACAACTACTAGTTCTGAAACACCCAGAAAAGATTATGATATAATTACTTCATATAGTTACTTATCCCTCAGGCTGTCAGGGGAATTGATGCAGTAAGTGGCCAATGCCCAATTTCTAACCCCTATGAGACCCCCAAGAGGACAATATCTGGCTCAATGTGCCTTCAGAAAGTATTCACATCCCTTGGACTCTCGTCACTGGCCTACACATAATACCCCATAATTTCAAAGTGGAATTATGTTTTTAGACAGTTTTACAAGTTAATTAAAAATGATAAGATGAAATGTCTCGAGTCAATAAGTATTCAACCCCTTTGTTATGGAAAACCTATTAAGTTCAGGACTAAAAATGTGCTTAACAAGTCACAAATTGCATGGAATTCAATAATAGTGTTTAACATGATTTTTGAATGACACATACAATTATCTATGAATTTCGAACAGAACCACAAGAGCAGGTTTTTTTCCAAACACTCGCAAAGAATGGCACCTATTCGCAATAATTATGTGAATTCTGCCATCTACTGTGCAGGTGGACAATAAAGATCCCCAAAATTAAACAATGCAAGGTAAAAAATAAAAAGATAGATATACACATTGCAGAATAATAGTGAAGACATCAAAACTATGAAATAACACATATGCAATCATGTAGTAACCAAGAAAGTGTTAATCAAATCTAAATATATTTTATATTTGAGATTATTCAAAGTAACCACCCTTTGCCTTGATGACAACGTATTAAAAAAATACAAAATAAATGGAAATATAACATTTACATAAGTATTCAGACCCTTTACTCAGTACTTTGTTGAAGCACCTTTGGCAGCAATTACAGCCTCGAGTCTTCTTGAGTATGATGCTACAAGCTTGGCACACCTGTATTTGAGGAGTTTCAAGCTCTGTCAGGTTGGATGGGGAGTGTCGCTGCACAGATATTTTCAGGTCTCTCCAGAGATGTTCAATTGGGTTCAAGTCCAGGCTCTGGCTGGGCCACTCAAGGACATTCAGAGAATTGTCCCGAAGCCACTCCTGAAAAAGAATCCAGCACCTTCTTCACCATCCTCGTGACTTCAAAAGGGTTTCTCAAATCAAATGTTATTAGTCACATGCACCAAATACAATCCTTACCTACATTTTCTTAACTGCATTGTTGGTTAAGAAAATATTTACTAAAAACTAAAAGGAAAACATAACTTTATTTCAAAGTAAGAATAATAATAATAATAATAATAATAATAATAATGAGGCTACATTATATACAGGGGGTACTGGTACCAAGTCAATGTGCAGGGGTACAGGTTAGTCAAGGTCATTTGTACATGTAGGTAGGGGTAAAGTGACTATGCATAGATAATAAACAGTGAGTAGCAACAGTGTAAAAACAAAGGGGCACAGTCTGGTTGGCCATTTGATTTATTGTTCAGCAGTTTTATGGCTTGGTGGTAGAAGCTGTTAAGAAGCCTCTTGGACCTAGACTTGGCGCTCCGGTACCGCTTGCCGTGTGGTAGCAGAGAGAACAGTCTATGACTTGGGTGAGTAGAGTCTTTGACAATCTTTTGGCCCTTCCTCTGACACCGCCTAGTATATAGGTCCTGGATGGCAGGAAGCTTGGCCCCAGTGATGTACAGAGGGCTGTATGTACTACCCTCTGTACCGCCTTATGGTCGGATGCTGAGCAGTTGCCATACCAGGCGGTGATGCAACTGGTCAGGATGCTCTCGATGGTGCAGCTGTAGAACTTTGAGGATATTTTTTTATTTAACTTGGCAAGTCAGTTAAGAACAAATTCTTATTAAGAATAACGGTCTACCAAAAGGCCTCCTGCGGGGACGGGGAATGGGTTTAAAAAAATATATATATATATAGGACAAAAACCACACATCACGACGAGACACCACAACACTACATAAGAGACCCAAGACAACATAGCATGACAAAAACACAGGGATGTATGTGGGATCTGAGGACGCATGCCAAATCTTTTCAGTCTCCTGATGGGGAAAAGGCGTTGTCGTGCCCTCTTCATGACTTTGTTGGTGTGTTTGGACTAGAGGTCGACCGATTAATTAGGGCCGATTTCAAGTTCATAATAATCGGAAATTGGTATTTTTGGATACCAATTTGGCAGATTTAAAAAAAAAAAAATTTAATATACATTTTTTTTACACCTTTATTTAACTAGGCAAGTCAGTTAAGAACACGTTCTTATTTTCAATTAAGGCCTAGGAACGGTGGGTTAACTGCCTTGTTCAGGGGCAGAACGACAGATTTTTACCTTGTCATCTTAGGGATTTGTTTTTGCAACCTTCCAGCGCTCTAACCACCTGCCTTACATTGTACTTCACGAGGAGCCTGCATGGCAGGCAAACTACCTGTTACATGAGGGCAGCAAGAGGCCAAGGTAAGTTGCTAGCTAGCATTAAACTTATCTTATAAAAAACAATCAATCTTAACATAATCACTAGTTAACTACACATGGTTGATATTACTAGTTTATCTAGCATGTCCTGCGTTGCATATAATCGATGCGGTGCCTGTTAATTTCACATCGAATCCCAGCCTACTTCGCCAAACGGATGATGATTTAGCACTGTCGTTGCACCAAACCTAACCATAAACATCAATGCCTTTCTTTAAAATCAATACACAAGCATATATTTTTAAACCTGCATATTTAGTTAATATTTCCTGCTAACATGAATTTCTTATAATTATGGAAATTGTGTCACTTCTTGCATTCCGTGCAAGCAGCCATGGTATATGCAGCAGTTTGGGCCGCCTGGCTCGTTGCGAACTGTGTGTAGTCCATTTATACCTAACAAAGACCGTAATTAATTTGCCAGAATTGTACATAATTATGACATAACATTGAAGGTTGTACAATGTAACAGCAATATTTAGACTTAGGGATGCCACCCATTAGATAACATACGGAACGGTTCCGTATTTCACTGAAAGAATAAACGTTTTGTTTTCTAAATGATAGTTTCCGGATTTGACCATATCAATGACCAAAGGCTCATATTTCTGTGTGTTATTATGTTACAATTAAGTCTATGATTTGATATTTGAAAGAGCAGTCTGACTGAGCGATGGTTGGCAGCAGCAGGCTCGTAAGCATTCATTCAAACAGCTCTTTGGTGCATTTACCAGCAGCTCTTCGCTGTGCTTCACGCATTGAGCTGTTTATGACTTCAAGCCTATCAACTCCCGAGATTAGGCTGGTGTAACCAATGTGAAATGGCTAGCTAGTTAGCGGGGTGCACGCTAATAGCGTTTCAAGCGTCACTCGCTCTGAGACTTGGAGTAGTTGTTTCCCTTGCTCTGCAAGGGCCGCGGCTTTTGTGGAGCGATGGGTAACGATGCTTCGAGGGTGGCTGTTGTCGATGTGTTCCTGGTTCGAGCCCAGATAAGGACGAGGAGAAGGACGGAAGCTATACTGTTATACTGGCAATACTAAAGTGCCTATAAGAACATCCAATAGTCAAAGGTATATGAAATACAAATGATAGAGAGAAATAGTCCTATAATTCCTACAACCTAAAACTTCTTACCTGGGAATATTGAAGACTCATGTTAAAAGGAAGCACCAGCTTTCATATGTTCTCATGTTCTGAGCAAGGACCTTAAAGGTTAGCTTTTTTACTTTCTTCTCCAACACTTTGTTTTTGCATTATTTAAACCAAATTGAACATGTTTCATTATTTATTCGAGGCTAAATTGATTTTATTTATGTATTATTTTAAGCTAAAAGAAAAGTGTTCATTCAGTATTGTTGTAATTGTCATTATTTCAAATACAAATAAAACAAAAAAAATATTATTTGAAATCGTCCGATTAATCGGTGTTAGCTTTTTTTGGTCCTCCAATAAATCAGAATTGGCGTTGAAAAAACATAATCGGTCGACCTCTAGTTTGGACCATGATTGTTTGTTGGTGATGTAGACACCAAGGAACTTGAAACTCTCGACCCGCTCCACTACAGCCCTGTCATTGTAAATGGGGGTGTGTTCGGCCCTCCTTTTCCTGTAGGAAATGATCATCTCCTTTGTCTTGTTTACATTGAGGGAACAAGGTCACTGACAGGTCTCTGACCTCTTCTCTATAGGCTGTCTCATCGTTGTCAGTGATCAGGCCTACCACCGTTGTGTCATCAGCAAACTTAATGATGGTGTTGGAGTCATGCTTGTCAACGCAGTTGTGGGTGAACAGGGAGTACAGAAGTGGACTAAGCACGCACCCCTGAGGGGCCCCCCGTGTTGAGAATCAGCGTGGCAGATGTGTTGTTGCCTACCCATACCACCTGGGGGTTGGCCCGTCAGGAAGTCCAGTATCCAGTTGCAGAGGAAGGTGTTAAGTCCCAGGGTCCTTAGCTTAGGGCTTATCCTTATCCAAAAAACGCATTTCAACAAGCAACGAATCATTTAACAACAATTTTTTGCCCTTTTTGTTCAATTCTTGGGCTTCACTGTTATCTACTCATCTTTTTTACTAACTGTGCTTGACTCACTTTCAGCTTCAAACAACACTTCTGCTTCAGCCATCTCAACCTCTCCTCCATCAAAGATTCATCACCACAGAGAACGAGCCACCCTGCCCAAACTCATTTCCCCACAGCTGTAATCGCTGCCAAAGGTGATTCTAACATGTATTGACTGTGTGTGAATGGTTGTGGGTGTGAATACTTATGTAAATTAGATTTCTGTATTTCATTTTCAATGCATTTGCTAAATGTTCTAAAAATATGTTTTCACTTTGTCATTATGGGGTATTGTGTGTATATGGGTGAGAAAAGCCCCATCTATATTTTATCCATTTTGAATTCAGGCTGTAACAACAACATTTGGAATAAGTGAAGAGGTATGAATACTTTCTGAAGGCAATGTTAATTACAAAGACCATGTGGGCAAATAAGATTCCTTTAATGCATGAATAGGAGCAAGACCAGAGTGCAGCAGCAGTTACCTGGCAAAGGCAATACATCTGGTATTCATGTAATTGAAGTTGTAGCGTAGCAGTCATCCATGACAACATCCCTGAGCCATCACACTACCTCGGTGATGATGATTTACTATCAGAGTGAAGACTCACTATGCGGAGGTTGTCTCTCAAACATCATCCGACTAACAGTAGAATGCAGATATGGATGTACCCAGAGTTTTTCCAGGTCTGTAACTCAGTCAGGTGAAACTCCTGGCCCAATATATAACCCAACTGAGTGTGACCCGGAAGTAAAGCCTGTGAGCAGAGAATAAACAGGAAGTGAACTCACCCTCTCCTCCTCCTCCCTGAGGTCAGGCATGGTACTGATGCAGAGTGTTACCGCGGTGATGGCCACAAACACCACTGACAGAAAGGCAAAGATCTTCCCAGGAAGTCCAGATTGAGGGTTCTCCACCATGTCATGGAGACTGCGCATACACCCCGCCATGCGGCTCTCCTCCTCCTCCTCCCCCGCCGCCCCGGGGGGCCCAAGCCCATCCTCACAGCTCTGGGGGGTCAGGGTGGTGGTGAGCTCTGCTTCCTCCTCCTCCATCCTAAGCTGCTCCTTGAGCTCCTCCTGTCTTATGCGTAGCTTCCTGAGGCAGCACCACTCCAACCTGGTGTCCTCCAGGCCCCAGTAGACAAGCTCCTCCTGGAAGGACAGGGCACACATCTCCCTCAGCAGTCGGAGCCGCCCTGCCGCAAGGAACGTCACAATGGTGCGGAACGCAGATGGGCTGCGGTCGAAGAAGAACTCCTGGCGCCCGTCGTCATAGTCGTCACACACCTCCATGATCTCGTCCAATGAGCTGCAGCTCCTCAGCCGGCCCAGCCGCGTCAGAGGGAACTCCTCCAGAACGGACCAGGGGATACGGTACCTGGTGGGAGAGGAAAACATATGTTTCTGTGCCCGGTTTATATGCCTTTTAAACCTTGCACCACAGGCCTCCCGAGTAGCGCAGCGGTCTAAGGCACTGCATCGCATTGATTATAGAGTTGAACACGCCAACTCCTGATTCTGTGGGTACAGTACCTGATCCCGCCTACATTGATAACGGCTGACAGGTCGTTCTCCTCCTGCGCCTCATTGGGCCTCCGCAGCAGTCGCTGCCGTTTAAAGAACACACCCTTCTTAGTGACCACCTCCTGCTGGTTCTCCAGGGGGAAGTGGAAGGGCGTGAACTCTTTTTCCGTGCTGCCCGCTAGGAAGGCCACCTCCTGGTACATCCCTGCTGCTCCTCTGGAGGACCCTGGTTGGGAGGAAAGGGGTGGGGTGGGGGGTGTGTTTCACTGGCCGACTGGGTTGGCAGGGACCTCACCCATCCAGGAGCAGGGCTGGTCTCTGTGGAAACAAAGCAGAGGAAAGAAAGTTCTGGGTTTTTTCGAGAAGAACTCCACAGGTTTATTGGGACAAATTTGGTCAGAATCTCAAGGTTAAGCCGTTTCTAAAATCACTCTTCATACTCACTCTCTCATCACACCACAACAAGTCTTACATCAGCAGAAACCCTGATGCAGAGAGAGGAATTGGTTAAGTTGTGGTATTTAACATTGCTGAGGCCCTAAATGAGGTGCTTCTCTTTAAAGTATTGTTTATCAAGGTTCACTAAATTACAGTAAATACAGACCAATTAACTGTGGAATTTCAACAAAGAAAATAAGTAACAGGTTGGTAATACCAGAGGAAAACTTCCTGTGATTCATCTTTCATGGGCCATTGACTTAGTTTACAACAACAGAAAAAGGGCAATTCATTCTGCAGCATTAATGTCTTGTTTTAATCTTCTTCTTCCAATATATATTTTTTAGTTAGTATAACCATAGCTTCAACCAAAGAAACAAACCCCTAAGATGTGGCACTTTCTAATGGCACCTTCCAGTCTTAATACTGACAGAATGCAGCTCCGCTCCACGTAGTGAGGGTTAAATGATTCATACCAAGCCAAATGAGATCACAGTGAACTACTATCAGCCACAATACTCCTCTTCATGATTCAGCATTACACTCTAAAACTTGTCAGTTTCAATTAAGAGTAGTCATTCACGAGAGTGATCCGAACCTCAAAACCCCCGAGTGGCACAGTGGTCTAATGTACTGCATCTTAGATGCAAGAGGCGTCACTACAGTCCCTGGTTCAAATTCAGTATGTATCCCACCCGGCCGTGATTGGGAGACCCATTGGGCGGTGCACAAGTGGTTTAACGTCGTCCGGGTTTGGCTGGGGTAGGCAGTCATTGTAAATAAGAATTTTTTCTTAACTGACTTGCCTTGTTAAATAAAATTAAAAACAGGACACTGACTGTTGTTCTATCTTTTGAGAAATGATAGAATGTATATGTCCTTCATCAAACCCTAATCTCTCGTGTCCAATAATACAAGTCCACTCCAAAGTCTCCAGAGACCAGAGTGCTTTGATGAGGTATTGATTTATTGTGATGTATTTTACATTATATTGCTGCAGATGGGTGAAAATGTTTCAATCAGGTCTACTGCAACTAAAGTAGAGCGCTGAAAGATGCTAGCCTAATGATAGAGATGACAGCCTAATGAGCTAGGGAGGAGACCTCAAACAGACGACAATGATTTTACCTACCTGTTACTCGTATGCATGAAAGACAACTGCAGATTTAGGAAACCCCAAAAAAGCCAGGTTGAGCCAGGAGTATCCATCGCCCGCTGATTAAACACAGTGAAATGTGTCAGTGTGCTCCAGTGCCTGGCTCGAGGGGAAAATAAGCTCCAAATATATAATATGTCACATCTTCTGCTGAAGCCTTGTGTTCTAATGCATTTACCACATTCTCTTTGGTTAATTTTACAATGTACAAAAGGGGGCACAAAAATGGGGATGGATCCATGGTCAAGTGCAGATAACTGAGTGTGTTTTTCCTATGTCCAGGGTTGGGTAGGTTACTTTCTAAATGTAATCCGATAGTTACTATACCTAACAAAAAATATAAACGCAACATTTTCAATGATTTTACTGAGTTACAGTTCATAAGGAAATCAGTCAATTGAAATAAATAAATTAGGCCCTAATCTATGTATTTCACATGACTGGGCAGGAGCGGAGCCAGGCCCAGCCAATCAGAATGAGTTTTGCCACAAAAAGGCTTTATTACAGACAGAAATACTTTTCAGTTTCGTCAGCGGTCCGGGTGGCTGATCTCAGACGATCCCGCAGGTGAAGAAGCAGGATGTGGAGGTCCTGGGCAGAAGTGGTAACGCATGGTCTGCGGCTGTGAGGGTGGTTGGACATACTGCCAAATTATCTAGACCGAAGTTTGAAGTGGCTTATGGTAGAGAAATGAACATTAAATTCCCTGGCAACAGCTCTGGTGGACATGCTCCCTCAAAACTTGAGACACTTATGGCATTGTGTTGTGTGACGAAACTGCACATTTTAGAGTGGCCTTTTATTGTCCCCAGTACAAGGTGCACCTGTGTAATGATCATGCTGTTTAATCAGCTTCTTGATATTTCACACCTGTCAGGTGGATAGATTATCTTGACAAAGGAGAAATGCTCACTAACAATGTGTGCACAAAATTTGAGAGAAATAAGCTTTTTGCACATATGAAACATTTCTGGGATCTTTTATTTCAGATCATAAAACCAACACTTTATTAAAAAGATTGGTGTTTCCAATGACATAATCTGTGTGCATCGTGTGATTTTGACCAATTGTGAGTAGGCATTGCCTACTAATTGGTTGATGATGTCTTTGGAAATGCTTATCTTCATATTTTTTACTACAAAACATAGAAATGCACCATTTTCACATATGTTCATGATTGGGTGGTGCTGGAGATGATGAATATGTAGTTGAACAATTTGGAAATTTCCCTTTAGAAGAATTAGAAGCGTTAGAAGAAAACAACCCATCAAGCACATTTGGTGTCATAGTGGTCTCTGACTTGTGGTCTGACTCACTCAAGTGGAACAAACACTCATTTACACCTTTTTTCAATGCTGAATTGAATGTCATCGACAAAACAGAAAAGGTGTCAATGTATTTTTTTTTCTGCAAACATCCTACACATCAGATGTCATTGGTTAGCATGACATCTGTCTCTGGGGGCTCAGGTCCATAAATGCACAGAAAACCACCCCCGAGAGGAGGAGGTTATGAACTGTGACATAACACCCACAGACCATACAGTGCCATCATTTACAATCACAGGTGTAGGATCTTATATTTGATCACTTTTATTGCTGAGGATTTTCCAGCTCCACAGGAAATGCAGATGAGCTTTGTGATTTACATAAATTCACTGAAAACCCACACAGTTATAACAGTATTGTACTTTTCATGTAGCCTCCTTTTGACCAGCTAATAGACTAACCACTGATCAAACAACATCATGGACTAAACGTTCAAATGCTGTTGATGCAGGATTATTTTGCTACGACAATACTGGTCAAATGAAGATCCTACATCTGTATGATGGACCACGTAATCATACATATAGGGCCTTTGACTAGTCGTCAACATAATGAATGCTGAGACAGTAGCCTGGTCCCAGATCTGTTTGTGCCGTCTTGCTGGAAAACGGAGGATAGTACAATGCTTGGTCCTACATACAGGACTGCTGAGAGAGATGACTTTAAACTATAGGTAGCCTCTCTCCAGTTGTCCTCACCAGTGGTGACCGCTGGAGGGTCTACACTATCCTTCAACAACAAAATAGGTCCTGTGTAGTCTCTGTAGTACGATATTGTATCATAGCATTGTCTACTCTACATATCCTGCCATACTGGAGTGACGTGGGCTTCCAGCTTAATCTGCGATAATGTCTAACAGTGCACGGATGGTTTGGGGAAGAGGACAATATCCATATTTGAATGAGTAAACTTTTACCGGCTGAGAACAGAGCATGGCTGCTGCGCTGACCACGTTCATAAACACACGTCATTACATAAACATCCTGAAAGCCCAAAGATGGGCTCATGAAAATCATCCGGGCTTTATTTAACTAGGCACCTCAGTTAAGAACAAATTCTTATTTTCAACGGCTAGGTAATTGTGACCTATTTATTCAGCCCTTTAATGAAAGCAATTATAAAATACACCAGGGAAAAGTAACAACGAAAAGGCAGATGAAGGTAGCCCTAATCTAGAGGGATTCTAAAATGTAACATGTGCATCAGATTTGAGCCATCTAGTGGACCAATACTCAGAACAGTCCTGACCAACAGTCCTGACCCCTTGCCAAGGTCCCGCATCTGCTATATCCCATGCGTCAAGCTGCATGTGGAGCACATGGCTGTAAAAAGCATAGGATAGTTCATCCTTACAGTCGTAGATGGGAGATGTACTTTCAAGGTGGAGAGGAGGATGACATCAAAATAGGACAATGTAACAGAAAATAGCCATTTTGGGAGGGATTCATACCCCACGAGGAAGACAAAACAGCTCCTGTAAAAAGAGCTTGATGGTCTATTCAAACAGAAAGGCATGAACTCTTAGTAAGGTTGGGTAGTTTTGTTTATTAAAAGTGCTGTACTTTGTTCATTTGCAAAAGGGCTTTAGAGAGAATGCAAGGTACAGTATCAGATAAATAGCCTCAAGGTAGAGACTTAGAGGTTGTTTGATGCCTACTGAAATGTACAGTAGAGCACTTGTTTCTGTACAGGCATCGGTATGAGAAGTCCATCCACAATAACACTCTATTCTTCCATACATCGTTACACAACCACACAAGGGAGTGGCTGCTTTCCTACTGTTATAATGTGATTTATGCAATTAGTGGCTGCATCACATCCTTCATGTAGTTTTGAAATAGTGCAGCTACAATGTCCAAGACACATTTCCCCCTTGAGGGCAATAATGTTTCTATCGCCTTTAGAATTAGTCTTGAAGGTAATTATTTCTCCCTGCATCTACTCAGATATTACATGGACTATCTGTGTGTGGTTCCAGGACATATAGGAAAAATGGGAGAGTACTGTCATGTGTAACAGCATTAACCTCCCCAACCCCCTGTCCAGTCCACACATCAACAAGTGAATGAAATGTGGGAGGAATGCATAGACCTATATATAGATTCCATACAGGCAGTACAAGGAGAGCCATTTGAGAGGGTAGGAGCTGTTTTAAAAGGGTGTACAACCCATTGACTTGTATGGAACTCAATCACAGTCCATGATAGGAAAGGGCTAGAAAGGGCTTAGCTGAGAGGGTGGAATTCAGTAGACTATAGAAATCTTTTGTTTAATACAATTATAGCCCCATTTGTTTTGGGGTTATACAATTATTGATTGTCAATCAGAACGCTTGCACTGAGCCAAGACGGCCAAAAATCCAATATTCAAAGGCCTATATTTGAAATAAATCACCTATAGATCAATCTTATCTCGGATACAACTTTAAACCTGGCTCTGTCAGATTTTGCACATCTTGCAAAAAAGAACCCGCTGCCATAGCCTACGGTGCTTTGGGATATGAGAGAGACACACCGTTGGACAAGTCGTTCATAGTAAGGAAAGGTTTCAAATGCATCCCAATTTCTTCCACACTGCATACATCGTGAATCAACATTCGCCTAGCCAGTTAATATGGATGGACATTAGATCATAGACACATTTGTAGACACCATAGCCCTCTAACCTAAGTGCGCCGCGCACTCCAACATTTAGAAAAATGTTATGGCTACAATGTAATAGATGCTGAATAAATATTTTTCAAAGTGTCTGTACAAACATTGAAATACCATTCATGATTACCACACCTACCCGCTGTGTTCGGTTTGTGTCCATCGGCAGAGAACTTCCCCACATTTCGATATCAATTATGAAAGCGCATATTGGTCAACATGAAATACATGCTCCAGTCGACTCCGTCCTCCGTATAAATGATCCTAACATGGTAATTGACTTTATACCAGGTGCACTCAATCCCAGGTAACGTCACGTGCTTTACTTCCGAATCATATGGAGCAAGTTTGAAGGTTCGGTAAACTTGCTGCACACCCGCATTAGCAAGATCAAGGGGAGAATAACAAATACTGAAAACTACTTTGATTGTTTTAAGTCGAATGAACTACAATAATTGCAAAAGAATCCAAATTCAACAAAATCACGAGAGAACAGTTGGAAAAAGACACCGCGGATTTGAGAAGAGCCCAGCGTGAATGATTGGGTGTTGCCGCTTTGTGATAACTCCAATTTGAGGGCTCTGCTCTGACTGTCTAGGATGCCGACAGAGACTACTCCGCTCACGCGCAAAATCGCGCTGCGCGGTTTGTGCCATGCTCTGCTTCTTCCCCGAATTGAATCCTGCTTCCAACAGCCATTTCAAGAAGCTCACACTGTCATTGCAGAAGAAAAAAATCATGAGGCATACACATGTTTAAATGCGCACAAATGAATGTATGCGCAGAAATAAAAAATATAGGTTATACATAATTTGAGTTTGGAAAAAGATCGACGGGATAAACACAGCTAGGACTACTACAATGACGCTACTGTATTATTACATGGTTATAGGCTCCTCTCGTTTTACTATAATGGTGTAGGGCCTACCTTAGGCTGTGGTGTAGGCCTATGAAATAAATGATTTCAGAGTGATTGTGCATACAATTTATGGAAAGTGAAAGATGAGGGGAAGTGAAGGAAGACTAGGCAGTTGGTCCTTCTTGATTGACTGGTGTGATGATAGGTGTCTCATTTACAAAGCAGGTAGCAGCCAGGCACAGCAATGCATCATTTGTCTGTTCATTTCAGTGCCAGTGTCTGTCACAACATATATCAGTACCATAGGACCCATTTGCGTCACAAGGCTGTAATTGCTTCATGTGTTTGAATGAAGAAACAATGCAACCGTGGTAATGATAACATCACTAATGAAGGTCTGATGGATGGACCTCTATAGATGAACAGCCTAGTAACAGATGAGGGTCGACACAGGGCAGGTGATGACACTGGCTTACATTAGGCCTACTACAATTCTAATGTTTACATTGATACTGTTATTCACCAGCACATCATTGACTGGAATGAACAATTGCCACAGTCAGTTGGTGACTGGATTGAGTTCGCCTCTCAAGTAATATTACGGTAAATACAAATATAGAAACAGAGAGTTGGGGCCAGGAGTTTTCCTAACCAGGTGACCCAGGTAAAAACTCTGGACCCTAGTTATGATGAGGTCTAATTATGAGAGCCTGAGCATTGGTACCATTCACTGTAAAGTCACCAGTCCGCAGCTGACAGATCCTAGACTCTCACCTAGACCCTCACCTCTAGAGGAGGAGTCTGTCCTACCATTCAGTGATGACTAAAAGGGCCAACTAGCTGTCATCGCTATGCCATATCAATGACACAAAAGCCTTTTGTGAGTGAAGGATGCCTCAGGTTATGATGTGATTCAGCTTCACCAGAGGATCTGAGCCCCAGTGGAATAATTTGTTGTGGAAAAAGTGAATTAGATTTTCTACATTGTGAGGGACATCTCAAAGTCTTATCCCAAAGAAAACACACCTCAGATGTCTCCAGCAAGAGATCATATGTATTTAGAAAAGATCTGGAGCAAATGACTCCTGTTGTCTAGGCTAAAGGTCATTCATCTCCATTCCTTCTCTCATATTGTCCCTCAGACATTAAAATGTCTCTTTAACTTCATGGTGATAGAGAAAGAAAGTTCCAGAGATTGTTCCCTAAAATAAAAGTTTGTTCGGTTTTAACTTGGCTCGAATTGCTGAGAGAGAGCTGACTGGTGGATGAGATTAGCCTTGAACTATATGAAGTGGGAAGAGTGGAAGTTGTGTTAAAAAGAGCTATAGTCTATTGATTGATTGTCAATCACTTCTAAATGCTTTTATGTCCTCAGGAGGTTTTCTGAGTGCACATTACAGGTTTACCTCTTCCTACCACACTGTACGAGAAAGCAACAAATCAGCAGAAACTAGATTACACTGTCTAAGATGAGTAAACGTGAATTACATTACAGCGCTATTAAACGGCCGCTATGGTTTGTGACATTGATGAATTACCGTGTTCAGAATGTCCAACATCAACTGATTCCACTGTCTCTGTCTCCAGTCCTCCTATACAACCAACCCCTCGGAGGGAGAATCTACTGACTCCATCAGGGTTGTGAGTAATGAGTTTATAAACCCATGATTATGTTTACACACACTCCGGGTTGTGCCGTAGGTTTAGGATAGAGTGATGGAGAAGGATGAAGAGGGAAACCCATAGATATAAAGTATAGAAGAGAGGAAGACTGTCGGAACTCTGACAAACAGGACCTGTGAGTCTGTTGTGAGTCCCAAATGGCACCCTATTCCCTATGCAGTGTACTACCAGAGGGCCGGTCAAAAGAAGTGCACGATTGGGAATAGGGTGCCATTTAAACCAGTGTGTTTCCACTGAGGTTAAAAATGCAGCTCTGTTTGCTCTGAGCTAATGATTCATAGTGATGCCGCTGTCTGTATCAGCTATTGATTAAGCCGACTAGGATGCTCCGAGCCATTAGGGATCAGTGATACACAGGAGGAGGGTGGTTTAAACCTTTAGAATGGGACTACCTTCTCCTTCAATGGCATGCTTGCTAACCACACTGGAAACATCACCAGATTAGGAATAATAAAGGAAAATACTAAAGCCAAATCATTAAATTGGGTCGATAATGTCAGTATTCAGGTCACGGGAAAGGTTGAGCAGCATAAAAGCTTTGTCCACTGAACCACCACACTCACTTGCTGTTTGGACTAATCTCGGTTAACCCAGAACTAAAATCTTGCGTAATTTCATCAGACGTTTACGAAGTCTGTCCACAAGATATTACGTTTGGAGAAACCATTCCTACTAAGTAGACAAAACATTATGAACACCAATGACAGACTGACAAGGTGAATCCAGGCGAAAGCTATGACCCCTTATTGATGTCACCTGTTAAATCCACTTCAATCAGTGTAAGATGAAAGGGAGGAGACAGGTCAAAGAAGGATTTTGAAGCCTTGAGATATGGATTGTGTATGTGTGCCATCCAGAGGGTGAATGGGTAAGACAAAATATTTAAGTGCCTTTGAACAGGGTATGGTAGTAGGTGTCAGGCACACCGGTCAAGAACTGCAATGCTCAACAGTTTCCCGTGTGTATCAAGAATGGTCCACCACTCAAAGGACATCCAGCCAATTGGTGGGAAGCATTGGAGCCAACATGGGCCAGCATCCCTGTGGAATGCTTTCGACACCTTGTAGAGTCCATGCCCTGACGAATTGAGACTGTTCTGAGGGCAAAGGGGGGGGTGTTCCTAATGTTTGGTGTACTCAGTGTACGTTCCCTCATTAGTAGGGCACATACTTCTTCAGTTCTGTTCTGTGGAAGTAAAGAGAGAGACATAAACACTATGAGCACATATCAGTGTAATTATGGTGCTCTTGACCCATATTAAAATGGCCACAATCACAATTATCTCCAGAGTAGTGCTGACACAGGGCAGCTCTGCTCCTAAGCTTTTACAAGCATTTCGCTACATCAGCAATAACATCTGCTAAACATGTGGATGTGACAAATAAAATTAGATTTGATTTCACAGTGGACCAGACGCCATATTAATCAAAACACTTTATTGTCTACGTACACATGTTGTACACACACACACACACACACACACACACACACACACACACACACACACACACACACACACACACACACACACACACACACACACACACACACACACACACACACACACACACACACACACACACACACACACACACTATCTTTCACAAATGCATTTCATGGTCACACATAATAATAAGAAATATTCATACATATAAACCGACACCCACACAAACATAAAAAGTACAAATCTCTACTCTAAATACCATTTATTCCCAAATCAGCCTTTTATTCTGGCTAAGCTTTCAAGCTTATTGCCTTCTCCCTTCATTAAAATAATAATATTTCCTCTGGAGAAGCATGGAGAGAAACTATCACTTAAATACAGCATTCAACTTAATCATTACAAGATAATTACCCATAATAGTCACATCCATTTGAATAAAGTGCCCATTTAGATAATGGAAGTCGGAATCATAAAACATTTCTCCTTTTCAATCGTTCTCCTTTGAAATGTTGCCTCTGTGATGACTTGGAGCTGGGAGTGGATTCAGCAGGGATCATTCATAGACAGGCCTTGGAGGAGAGAGCTGAGTGGAGCGGAGCAGAGGCGAGAAATGTTCATCCCTGCTCTTTACTCAAGGTCTCTGTCCATCAGAGAAAAATGTAAGGGTGCTGAAAGAACAAGTAATGTGATTGACAGGCTCTGAGTCAGCTGTATTAGTCATATTAACCTTCTCCTCTCCATAGCAGAGAAGAGAAAAGAGAAGAGAGAGATGTATACATGAAAGTATGTCTTTCCTTCCATTGCCTGCTGTGAGGTTGTAGCTCAACTAGGATCTAATCCAAAGACATACTGTAGGTCTATAGATGAAGCAGGGTTGTCACTCCTTGTACTCTGTCACATGACACGGAGTACAAGCAGTGGAATGTTAGCTAAACAGAGACTGGCAACCAGGCTACTAAATATCTCACTTCGCCTCTTCCTCTCTGGTTATATTGATAAAGACCCAACAGGGACCAACCACTAACAGAGACCAGCTTTGCATAATAAATCCATGACCGTCGCAAAAATGAACTTCATCCAATTCCATGAAATTTGACTTGATCCGATTAAATTAGATTAGTAGGTGAACTCGTTCAAAAACACTTTCCCTAACATGGCACCATGTATAGATTCCATATGGTCAAACCTGAGAATAGAAGAGCAAATGTATAGTAGAAATGACTAGTGAGACGCCACGGAGTGTGTGTTTGTTTTACTGTGTGAGGCTCAGCATTATGGGTTGGAGAGCAAGAGAGGAGAAGACGAGAGAAAGAGAGAGATGAGAAGGGGAGTACGGCATGTCTCAGGGAGGTGTGCGTGTGTGTAGTTTTGTAGCACATGTCAGAGAGAAGTGTGTGTGTAGTTTATAAAGTAAACATGAAGGTGCAAGAGAAATTCAATAAGGCAGCATCTGACAGAGTATCTGTGTGATGTCAGAACACTTTATCTCCTGATTGGTCCTGTCTGACAAGGAGACGTGTTGTGTAATACTGAAGAGCATTGTCTACACTAAGGGACAACTGTCACGTAGGAGTGATGCCATCTGAAGTAAGACAATGACTGAAAAGAGGAGAGAGAAGGTAGGCCTATATGGGAAGGACCAAGAGACTGAAAAACAGCTTCTATCTCAAGGCCATCAGACTGTTAAATAGCCATCACTAGCCGGCTTCCACCCAGTTATGCAACCCTGCACCTTAGAGGCTGCTGCCCTATAGACATAGACTTGGAATTAATGGCCACTTTAATAATGGAACACTAGTCACGATAATAATGTTTATATACTGCATTACTCATCTCACATGTATTCTATTCTACTGTATTTTAGTCAATGCCACTCCGACATTGCTCAATCTAATATTTATATATTTCTTAATTCCATTCTTTTACTATTAGATTTGTGTGTATTGTTGTGAATTGTTGGATACTACTGCACTGTTGGAGCTAGGACACAAGTGTCACGACTTTCGCCAAAGTCTGTCCCTCTCCTTGTTCGGGCGGTGTTCGGCGGTCGACGTCACCAACCTTCTAGCCATCACTGATCCATTTTTTATTTTCCATTGGTTTTGTCTTGTCTTCCTTCACAGCTGGTTCCAATCCCATCAATTACATGTTGTGTATTTAACCCTCTGTTTCCCCTCATGTCCTTGTTGGAGATTGTTTGATTGTATGTGATGTGCAAGTTATGTTTTGGTGTGCGTTTTGTACCCACTTTGGTTATTTTGTACATTTTGTTTTTTGGAGTTTTGTCAGTACTTATTAAACAACTCTGTTTATACTGACTTCCCTGCCACCAGCACGCACCCTTTACAACAAGCATTTCGTCACACCTGCAATAACATGTGTATGTGACCGATAACATGTGACCGATATACCCAAGAAGACTCAAGTCTAAAATCGCTGCCAAAGGTGCTTCAACAAAGTTCTGAGTAAAGGGTCTGAATACTTATGTAAATGTGGTATTTCCTTTTTTGTATATATTTGCAACAATTCCTAAAAACCTGTTTTTGCTTTGTCTTTATGAGGTATTGTGTGTAGATTGATGAGACACTTTAATTTTATTTTTTAAATTATAGAATAAGGCTGTAACGTAACAAAATGTGGAAAAAAGTCAAGGGGTCTGAATACTTTCCAAATGCACTGTGCTGTCTGGCTATCATTATAGTAGATCCTTTGATGGACTTTGACATCGCATCAAGATATTTCTGCGGCTGGCAAATCAATGATATTGCTGAGCGGAATCATAACTCACTTCCAGCTAAAAAAGGAAAGATAGTAATTCACTCATCCAACTTTATTTACAGTCAAGTATTTACAATGAAATAAATCCACTATTTACTCATGACTGCTGCTTAGAGGGAGTTTTGACGAGAGGCAGTTTTGACACTCCACCTTCTACAAAAAGACAAAGTCACAGGAAAGGTCCCAGCCTGTTTGGTAGGCTGCTGCTGTGGGCGACTTCCCCCTCCTCCTTCTCCTCTTCCTCCTCCTCCTCCCATGTCCTTAACCATCATAATGGTTAATGTGCCCCACATTCAATTGCAAATCATTGAACATCAATGGGGAAAACAGCCATAAAATAGAGAGTTGCATGTGGGGGCGATAGGTAGCCTAGCGGTTAGACTGTTGAGCCAGTGACCGAAAGGTTGCTGGATTGAATCCCTGAGCTGACAAGATAAAAATCGGTTGTTCTGAAAAAGGCAGTTAACCCACTGTTCCCCGGTAGGCTGTCATTGTAAATAAGAATTTGTTCTTCACTGACTTGCCTAGTTAAATAAAAATGCAACTGGTTTTAAATGTGCTGCATGGCTGAGGCGTCTGTCCATAGATGAACTGTATACTACACCTTCCGCCATGATTATTACGACACGTCTTATAAACAGAGCAGGCTGCAGATGTTAGAGAAGTCTGTCTGTCTTTCTCTTTTCATGTTTTTCTTTCTCTTCCGCTTGACTTCCTGTCAGCAGCCCATCCGCCATAAGGTTCTGTACTGTATGGCGTGTTGTTGTTATGAAGTGTCAAAGTGTCACAACAGCAGCGTCCTAGACGTCAGCACTGCGAACTGCTAGTTTTTCAGTGAGGCTCAAGAATGAAAAACATACACTTTGTGAGTTTCCAAGAAGTTGGGGAAGCCAACATTAATTAAGAGGCTGCAGCACATGAAAAGGAACATCTTAAGTCATGGTGATCTGTATGTCCAAACATTAAAAGCCTCACAGTTTCTCAAAATATCTCCAGGCGCAACACTACCCAAGGAGCTGCTCTGCGATTGAGCCTGTCTGGAGTGGTTTTCACTTTGGGGACTATCACGTTGGTTCCATTTCACCAGGAAAGCTAAAACAAGCCCAGCTAAAGAATTTGAAAGAAAACCAAATACTTTTTTAACACAGTTCTGCAAAATGATATCTACCCACTGACTTCCACTTGAGTAGTGCAGTGGCAGTAAATGTTATCATGTCCTATAGCAGCTAAATGTTATCATGTCCTATAGTAGTTAAATGTTATCATGTCCTATAGCAGTTAAATGTTATCATGTCCTATAGCAGCTAAATGTTATCATGTCCTATAGTAGTTAAATGTTATCATGTCCTATAGCAGTTAAATGTTATCATGTCCTATAGCAGTTAAATGTTATCATGTCCTATAGCAGTTAAATGTTATCATGTCCTATAGCAGCTAAATGTTATCATGTCCTATAGTAGTTAAATGTTATCATGTCCTATAGTAGTTAAATGTTATCATGTCCTATAGCAGTTAAATGTTATCATGTCCTATAGTAGTTAAATGTTATCATGTCCTATAGCAGTTAAATGTTATCATGTCCTATAGCAGTTAAATGTTATCATGTCCTATAGTAGCTAAATGTTATCATGTCCTATAGCAGTTAAATGTTATCATGTCCTATATTAGCTAAATGTTATAATTTCCTATAGTAGCTAAATGTTATCACGTCCTATATTAGCTAAATGTTATAATTTCATATAGTAGCTAAATGTTATCATGTCCTATATTAGTTAAATGTTATAATTTCCTATAGTAGCTAAATGTTATCACGTCCTATATTAGCTAAATGTTATAATTTCATATAGTAGCTAAATGTTATCTTTCCCTATATTAGCTAAATGTTATAATTTCATATAGTAGCTAAATGTTATCATGTCCTATATTAGCTAAATGTTATAATTTCATATAGTAGCTAAATGTTATCACGTCCTATATTAGCTAAATGTTATAATTTCCTATAATAGCTAAATGTTATCATGTCCTATAGTAGCTAAATGTTATCATGTCCTATATTAGCTAAATGTTATCACGTCCTATAGTAGCTAAATGTTATCACGTCCTATAGTAGCTAAATGTTATCATGTCCTATATTAGCTAAATGTTATCACGTCCTATAGTAGCTAAATGTTATCATGTCCTATATTAGCTAAATGTTATCATGTCCTATATTAGCTAAATGTTATCATGTCCTATATTAGCTAAATGTTATCATGTCCTATATTAGCTAAATGTTATCATGTCCTATATTAGCTAAATGTTATCACGTCCTATAGTAGCTAAATGTTATCATGTCCTATATTAGCTAAATGTTATCATGTCCTATAGTAGCTAAATGTTATCATGTCCTATAGTAGCTAAATGTTATCATGTCCTATATTAGCTAAATGTTATCATGTCCTATATTAGCTAAAGCTAAATGTTATCATGTCCTATATTAGCTAAATGTTATCATGTCCTATAGCAGCTAAATGTTATCATGTCCTATATTAGCTAAATGTTATCATGTCCTATAGCAGTTAAATGTTATCACGTCCTATATTAGCTAAATGTTATAATTTCATATAGTAGCTAAATGTTATCACGTCCTATATTAGCTAAATGTTATAATTTCATATAGTAGCTAAATGTTATCATGTCCTATAGCAGTTAAATGTTATCATGTCTTATATTAGCTAAATGTTATCATGTCCTATATTATAAATGTTATCATGTCCTATAGCAGTTAAATGTTATCACGTCCTATATTAGCTAAATGTTATAATTTCATATAGTAGGTAAATGTTATCATGTCCTATATTAGTTAAATGTTATAATTTCCTATAGTAGCTAAATGTTATCACGTCCTATATTAGCTAAATGTTATAATTTCATATAGTAGCTAAATGTTATCTTTCCCTATATTAGCTAAATGTTATAATTTCATATAGTAGCTAAATGTTATCATGTCCTATATTAGCTAAATGTTATAATTTCATATAGTAGCTAAATGTTATCACGTCCTATATTAGCTAAATGTTATAATTTCCTATAATAGCTAAATGTTATCATGTCCTATATTAGCTAAATGTTATCACGTCCTATAGTAGCTAAATGTTATCATGTCCTATATTAGCTAAATGTTATCACGTCCTATAGTAGCTAAATGTTATCATGTCCTATATTAGCTAAATGTTATCATGTCCTATATTAGCTAAATGTTATCATGTCCTATATTAGCTAAATGTTATCATGTCCTATAGTAGCTAAATGTTATCATGTCCTATATTAGCTAAATGTTATCACGTCCTATAGTAGCTAAATGTTATCATGTCCTATATTAGCTAAATGTTATCACGTCCTATAGTAGCTAAATGTTATCATGTCCTATATTAGCTAAATGTTATCATGTCCTATAGTAGCTAAATGTTATCACGTCCTATAGTAGCTAAATGTTATCATGTCCTATATTAGCTAAATGTTATCATGTCCTATATTAGCTAAATGTTATCATGTCCTATAGTAGCTAAATGTTATCATGTCCTATATTAGCTAAATGTTATCATGTCCTATAGCAGTTAAATGTTATCATGTCCTATATTAGCTAAATGTTATCATGTCCTATAGCAGTTAAATGTTATCACGTCCTATATTAGCTAAATGTTATAATTTCATATAGTAGGTAAATGTTATCATGTCCTATATTAGTTAAATGTTATAATTTCCTATAGTAGCTAAATGTTATCATGTCCTATAGCAGTTAAATGTTATCATGTCTTATATTAGCTAAATGTTATCATGTCCTATATTAGCTAAATGTTATCATGTCCTATAGCAGTTAAATGTTATCACGTCCTATATTAGCTAAATGTTATAATTTCATATAGTAGGTAAATGTTATCATGTCCTATATTAGTTAAATGTTATAATTTCCTATAGTAGCTAAATGTTATCACGTCCTATATTAGCTAAATGTTATAATTTCATATAGTAGCTAAATGTTATCTTTCCCTATATTAGCTAAATGTTATAATTTCATATAGTAGCTAAATGTTATCATGTCCTATATTAGCTAAATGTTATAATTTCATATAGTAGCTAAATGTTATCATGTCCTATATTAGCTAAATGTTATAATTTCCTATAGTAGCTAAATGTTATCATGTCCTATATTAGCTAAATGTTATCATGTCCTATATTAGCTAAATGTTATCATGTCCTATAGTAGCTAAATGTTATCATGTCCTATATTAGCTAAATGTTATCATGTCCTATAGCAGTTAAATGTTATCATGTCCTATATTAGCTAAATGTTATCATGTCCTATAGTAGTTAAATGTTATCATGTCCTATATTAGCTAAATGTTATAATTTCATATAGTAGCTAAATGTTATCACGTCCTATATTAGCTAAATGTTATAATTTCATATAGTAGCTAAATGTTATCATGTCCTATAGCAGTTAAATGTTATCATGTCTTATATTAGCTAAATGTTATCATGTCCTATATTAGCTAAATGTTATCATGTCCTATAGCAGTTAAATGTTATCATGTCCTATATTAGCTAAATGTTATAATTTCATATAGTAGGTAAATGTTATCATGTCCTATATTAGCTAAATGTTATAATTTCCTATAGTAGCTAAATGTTATCATGTCCTATATTAGCTAAATGTTATAATTTCCTATAGTAGCTAAATGTTATCTTTCCCTATATTAGCTAAATATAATTTCATATAGTAGCTAAATGTTATCATGTCCTATATTAGCTAAATGTTATCACGTCCTATAGTAGCTAAATGTTATCATGTCCTATATTAGCTAAATGTTATCATGTCCTATAGTAGCTAAATGTTATCATGTCCTATAGTAGCTAAATGTTATCATGTCCTATATTAGCTAAATGTTATCATGTCCTATAGTAGCTAAATGTTATCATGTCCTATATTAGCTAAATGTTATCATGTCCTATAGTAGCTAAATGTTATCATGTCCTATAGTAGCTAAATGTTATCATGTCCTATATTAGCTAAATGTTATCATGTCCTATATTAGCTAAATGTTATCATGTCCTATAGTAGCTAAATGTTATCATGTCCTATAGTAGCTAAATGTTATCATGTCCTATATTAGCTAAATGTTATCATGTCCTATATTAGCTAAATGTTATCATGTCCTATATTAGCTAAATGTTATCATGTCCTATATTAGCTAAATTGTATCATGTCCTATATTAGCTAAATGTTATCATGTCCTATATTAGCTAAATGTTATCATGTCCTATATTAGCTAAATGTTATCATGTCCTATAGCAGTTAAATGTTATCATGTCCTATATTAGCTAAATGTTATCATGTCCTATAGCAGTTAAATGTTATCATGTCCTATAGCAGTTAAATGTTATCATGTCCTATATTAGCTAAATGTTATCACGTCCTATAGTAGCTAAATGTTATCATGTCCTATATTAGCTAAATGTTATCATGTCCTATATTAGCTAAATGTTATCATGTCCTATAGCAGTTAAATGTTATCATGTCCTATATTAGCTAAATTGTATCATGTCCTATAGTAGCTAAATGTTATCATGTCCTATATTAGCTAAATGTTATCATGTCCTATAGCAGTTAAATGTTATCATGTCCTATATTAGCTAAATGTTATCATGTCCTATATTAGCTAAATGTTATCATGTCCTATATTAGCTAAATGTTATCATGTCCTATAGCAGTTAAATGTTATCATGTCCTATATTAGCTAAATGTTATCATGTCCTATATTAGCTAAATGTTATCATGTCCTATATTAGCTAAATGTTATCATGTCCTATATTAGCTAAATGTTATCATGTCCTATATTAGCTAAATGTTATCATGTCCTATATTAGCTAAATGTTATCATGTCCTATATTAGCTAAATGTTATCATGTCCTATATTAGCTAAATGTTATCATGTCCTATATTAGCTAAATGTTATCATGTCCTATATTAGCTAAATGTTATCATGTCCTATAGCAGTTAAATGTTATCATGTCCTATATTAGCTAAATGTTATCATGTCCTATATTAGCTAAATGTTATCATGTCCTATATTAGCTAAATGTTATCATGTCCTATATTAGCTAAATGTTATCATGTCCTATATTAGCTAAATGTTATCATGTCCTATAGCAGTTAAATGTTATCATGTCCTATATTAGCTAAATGTTATCACGTCCTATAGTAGCTAAATGTTATCATGTCCTATATTAGCTAAATGTTATCATGTCCTATAGCAGTTAAATGTTATCATGTCCTATATTAGCTAAATGTTATCACGTCCTATAGTAGCTAAATGTTATCACGTCCTATATTAGCTAAATGTTATCACGTCCTATAGTAGCTAAATGTTATCACGTCCTATAGTAGCTAAATGTTATCACGTCCTATAGTAGCTAAATGTTATCACGTCCTATAGTAGCTAAATGTTATCATAAAGCTAAATGTTATCAATAGTAGCTAAATGTTATCATGTCCTATAGTAGCTAAATGTTATCATGTCCTATATTAGCTAAATGTTATCACGTCCTATAGTAGCTAAATGTTATCATGTCCTATATTAGCTAAATGTTATCATGTCCTATAGTAGCTAAATGTTATCATGTCCTATATTAGCTAAATGTTATCATGTCCTATATTAGCTAAATGTTATCATGTCCTATATTAGCTAAATGTTATCATGTCCTATAGTAGCTAAATGTTATCATGTCCTATATTAGCTAAATGTTATCATGTCCTATAGTAGCTAAATGTTATCATGTCCTATATTAGCTAAATGTTATCATGTCCTATAGTAGCTAAATGTTATCATGTCCTATAGTAGCTAAATGTTATCATGTCCTATAGTAGCTAAATGTTATCATGTCCTATAGTAGCTAAATGTTATCACGTCCTATAGTAGCTAAATGTTATCATGTCCTATAGTAGCTAAATGTTATCATCCTATAGTAGCTAAATGTTATCATGTCCTATATTAGCTAAATGTTATCATGCCCTATAGTAGCTAAATGTTATCATGTCCTATATTAGCTAAATGTTATCATGTCCTATATTAGCTAAATGTTATCATGTCCTATATTAGCTAAATGTTATCATGTCCTATATTAGCTAAATGTTATCATGTCCTATAGTAGCTAAATGTTATCATGTCCTATATTAGCTAAATGTTATCATGTCCTATATTAGCTAAATGTTATCATGTCCTATATTAGCTAAATGTTATCATGTCCTATATTAGCTAAATGTTATCATGTCCTATAGTAGCTAAATGTTATCATGTCCTATATTAGCTAAATGTTATCATGTCCTATATTAGCTAAATGTTATCATGTCCTATATTAGCTAAATGTTATCATGTCCTATAGTAGCTAAATGTTATCATGTCCTATATTAGCTAAATGTTATCATGTCCTATATTAGCTAAATGTTATCATGTCCTATATTAGCTAAATGTTATCATGTCCTATAGTAGCTAAATGTTATCATGTCCTATATTAGCTAAATGTTATCATGTCCTATATTAGCTAAATGTTATCATGTCCTATATTAGCTAAATGTTATCATGTCCTATAGTAGCTAAATGTTATCATGTCCTATATTAGCTAAATGTTATCATGTCCTATATTAGCTAAATGTTATCACGTCCTATATTAGCTAAATGTTATCATGTCCTATAGTAGCTAAATGTTATCATGTCCTATATTAGCTAAATGTTATCATGTCCTATATTAGCTAAATGTTATCATGTCCTATATTAGCTAAATGTTATCATGTCCTATAGTAGCTAAATGTTATCATGTCCTATATTAGCTAAATGTTATCATGTCCTATATTAGCTAAATGTTATCACGTCCTATAGTAGCTAAATGTTATCATGTCCTATAGTAGCTAAATGTTATCATGTCCTATATTAGCTAAATGTTATCATGTCCTATAGTAGCTAAATGTTATCATGTCCTATAGTAGCTAAATGTTATCATGTCCTATAGTAGCTAAATGTTATCATGTCCTATATTAGTTAAATGTTATCATGTCCTATATTAGCTAAATGTTATCATGTCCTATAGTAGCTAAATGTTATCATGTCCTATAGTAGCTAAATGTTATCATGTCCTATATTAGCTAAATGTTATCATGTCCTATATTAGTTAAATGTTATCATGTCCTATATTAGCTAAATGTTATCATGTCCTATATTAGCTAAATGTTATCATGTCCTATATTAGCTAAATGTTATCACGTCCTATAGTAGCTAAATGTTATCATGTCCTATATTAGCTAAATGTTATCACGTCCTATAGTAGCTAAATGTTATCATGTCCTATATTAGCTAAATGTTATCATGTCCTCTCAACACTGGAAACAAAGAGCAAACAAAGACAAACCGGCCGCAGTAAGGCTCGGGCCCTGTGAGAGGTCTTATGACTGTAATAAATCATACAACCACAGATAGATGTGCTAGAGTTGGAATCTTTAGGAAGTCCACAAATTCTCTTCATGAAATTGACATAACCTTAGTTCACATTGCAATGAGGGGAAGACAGATAGAGAAAAGGAAAGAGGAAGACAGATATAGAGAAGGAAGGAGGGGAGAACAGATAGAGAGAAGGAAAGAGAGGAAGACAGACAGAGAGGAAGAAGTTTCACCTTACAACAGGACAGCGACCCTAAGCACACAGCTAAGACAACGCAGGAGTGGCTTCGGGACAAGTCTCTGAATGTCCTTCAGTGGCCCAGCCAGAGCCAGAACTTGAACCTGATTGAACATTTCTGGAGAGACCTGAAAATAGCTGTGCAGCAACGCTCCCTCTACAACCTGACCGAGCTTGAGAGGATCTGCAGAGAAGAATGGGAGAAACTCCCCAAATACAGGTGTGCCAAGCTTGTAGCATCATACCCAAGAAGACTTGAGGCTGTAATCACTGCCAAAGGTGATTCAACAAATTACTAGTTACGAGTAAAGGGTCTGAATATTTCTGTAATATATATTTTTTATAATCATTTTCTTTATTAAAAAATGTTTTGCTTTGTCATTATGCTTTGTCATTACTTTGTCAAAATGTGGAACAAGTCAAGGGGTTGGTCTACTTTCCGAAGGCACTGTAGGTAAAATTGCGCTTCCCTCGATGTATAATATCTCACCATCAATGAAAATATGATTATTCCCACTATTAATTTATAATACAGGGAATCTTGAAATATAAGCCAGCTACTATATACACTATGAAATTAAATGGTCTTCTTTGACTGTCTGTGTGTGATGAGCTAGCCTCATAACAGCTAGCGGCTAAAAACACAGTAACCATCTGAGAGAGAGGGGCTTTAAAGGGAAGGTTGTTGTATAGCTTGTTAGCTCTGTTAGAATGCTTAGCCCTTGTGAAGCAGCCAAGGGAAGCATGGCGAGAGAGGTGATTGGCTACTTGTTGTTGTGTTGTGGAAGGAACATGAATATCAGAGGCTGGTGGGAGGAGCAATAGGACTCATTGTAATGGCTGGAATGGAATTGTATCAGACACATCAAACATATGGAAACCACATGTTTGACTCCGTTCCATTGATTCCGTGCCAGCCGTTACAATGAGCCCGTCCTCCTATAGCTCCTCCGACCAGCCTCCTCTGATGGATATGAACATCAGGACATGTACAGGACCCCTCAGACCTCTGGTTCTGCTTTGAAATAAACATCATGATTCTAAAGCTGACGTTCAGAAGGGGCATCAAATACATGTTTCTTGGTATTTTGTTTCAAGGCTAGAAAATAATCTCTCATTTTAAAGGGCATAGTGCACAGTACAAATAAAGACCAGAGGCACTTTTTAACTGATTTTCAAGCAACCAAATCATCCAGACCATATCGGCTGAAAATATACATAGCTACTATGAATAGATCTAATGTTTCTAGAAGGTGATATTGAGGCATGTAATCCCCTGATGTCTCAGAGATGGAGAAGAATGGTATCTCCACACAACTGTCAAATCTCCAGCTATTTCTTACTGTACACAGTATGGTTCAGATAAAACATTTAATGCAACAACACCTAGTGTTATTCCCAGTTTCAATCAATCAATAAAATGTATTTATAAAGCCCTTCTTACATCAGCTGATGTCACAAAGTGCCCAGCCTAAAACCCCAAACAGCAAGCAATGCAGATGTAGAAGCACAGTGGCTAGGAAAAACTCCCTAGAAAGGCTGAAACCTAGGAAGAAACTTAGAGAGGAACCAAGCTATGAGGAATGACCAGTCCTCTTCTGGCGGTGCTGGGTGGAGATTATAACAGTACATGGCCAAGATGTTCAAGCATTCATACAGTGCCTTGCGAAAGTATTCGGCCCCCTTGAACTTTGCGACCTTTTGCCACATTTCAGGCTTCAAACATGAAGATATAAAACGGTATTTTTTTGTGAAGAATCAACAACAAGTGGGACACAATCATGAAGTGGAACGACATTTATTGGATATTTCAAACTTTTTTAACAAATCAAAAACTGAAAAATTGGGCGTGCAAAATTATTCAGCCCCTTTACTTTCAGTGCAGCAAACTCTCTCCAGAAGTTCAGTGAGGATCTCTGAATGATCCAATGTTGACCTAAATGACTAATGATGATAAATACAATCCACCTGTGTGTAATCAAGTCTCCGTATAAATGCACCTGCACTGTGATAGTCTCAAAGGTCCGTTAAAAGCGCAGAGAGCATCATGAAGAACAAGGAACACACCAGGCAGGTCCGAGATACTGTTGTGAAGAAGTTTAAAGCCGGGTTTGGATACAAAAAGATTTCCCAAGCTTTAAATATCCCAAGGAGCACTGTGCAAGCGATAATATTGAAATGGAAGGAGTATCAGACCACTGCAAATCTACCAAGACCTGGCCGTCCCTCTAAACTTTCAGCTCATACAAGGAGAAGACTGATCAGAGATGCAGCCAAGAGGCCCATGATCACTCTGGATGAACTGCAGAGATCTACAGCTGAGGTGGGAGACTCTGTCCATAGGACAACAATCAGTCGTATATTGCACAAATCTGGCCTTTATGGAAGAGTGGCAAGAAGAAAGCCATTTCCATAAAAGTAAAGATATCCAAACATAAAAGGTGCTCTGGTCAGTGTTGAACTTTTGTTTATGTTTGGCAAAAAGCAACACAGCTCATTAGTTTGGTGGGCCTGGTTTGGTCTTTTTCTTCAGCAGGGACAGGGAAGATGGTTAAAATTGATGGGAAGATGGATGGAGCCAAATACAGGACCATTCTGGAAGAAAACCTGATGGAGTCTGCAAAAGACCTGAGACTGGGACGGAGATTTGTCTTCCAACAAGACAATGATCCAAAACATAAAGCAAAATCTACAATGGAATGGTTCAAAAATAAACATATCCAGGTGTTAGAATGGCCAAGTCAAAGTCCAGACCTGAATCCAATCGAGAATCTGTGGAAAGAACTGAAAACTGCTGTTCACAAATGCTCTCCATCCAACCTCACTCAGCTCGAGCTGTTTTGCAAGGAGGAATGGGAAAAAATGTCAGTCTCTCGATGTGCAAAACTGATAGAGACATACCCCAAGCGACTTACAGCTGTAATCGCAGCAAAAGGTGGCGCTACAAAGTATTAACTTAAGGGGGCTGAATAATTTTGCGCGCCCAATTTTTCAGTTTTTGATTTGTTAAAAAATGTAGAAATATCCAATAAATGTCGTTCCACTTCATGATTGTGTCCCACTTGTTGTTGATTCTTCACAAAAAAATACAGTTTTATATCTTTATGTTTGAAGCCTGAAATGTGGCAAAAGGTCGCAAAGTTCAAGGGGGCTAAATACTTTCGCAAGGCACTGTAGATGACCAGCAGGGTCTTTCCAACTCTTCGTGAGCTCTGCTGGCATTATTTTATTTTAAAACTCCATTACACTGTAAATTCACATTGGTGGATTTATAAAGTCACATACGTAGGTGCATGGTGCCATAATGTACTCTCAGCAAAAACCGCTGAGTAGTTCCACTTTAATATTTCAAATAAGCAGCAGCCTAAACTCTATTGTGCCCGTGGACAAAAATACCCACGGCATTAACAACCGACCGCTATATGACTGGAGGAGTGGGTAATTGGCTGCTGAGGTCTGGGATTCTGAACCGTATGGCCCGTCACTACGGGTGACACAAGGGACAGAGTCACGGCTTGACAGACAAAGGGGGATATGTTATAAGCATGTGAGAGGGACATGATTGAGTTACAGAGTATTTATTCACTTTGACAGTAGCACCACTGGCACCCAATAGTTGTTCCTGAACTAGCACTTTAAAATGAGTGTTGAGAAGCGTACAAATTCAACATGGCACCTACCAGAATTATAAGGAAGGCACGCAGGCGTGCACACACACACACACACACACACACACACACACACACACACACACACACACACACACACACACACACACACACACACACACACACACACACACAGAGGAGGAGCTGTCTTGTCTTGTTGAACTGACCCAGTTATTACCAGCAGCATTAAACACATGATCAGATTTACACTGCAGCTATTGAAATACAAACACAAGCTATTTTCGGAACCTAAGACTGGAATGCGCTCAATAGCTTCAAAACCCTTATTTTTTAAAAGTTGGCTTTACTATGTCTGTAAACAAAACAACCAGAACAGCTAGCTATATCTCCAATGGCACCACCTCTACTGTTGACCAGGTCCCATAGAGGTGCCAGAGGGGATGGCGCCGGAGGTGATGGCTGCCGTTTTACAGGCTCCTAACCAATTGCTCTATTTTGTGTGTTTTTTCACATTGACCTAAAAGAGCTTCTGGATATCAGAACAGCGATTACTCACCTCAAACTGGACGAAGATTTTTTATTTAATGAGTCTGACGTGAAGGATATAATGTTGCTCCCAGACAAGGCCCAAATCCCTGTCATTCACATGAAGAAAAGAAGGAAATACAGAGGAGATCAGGGTGCCTTCGTCAATGAGTGGGTAACCCGTCTCTACCATCCGTTCTATTGGCCAACGTGCAATCACTGTAGAAATAACTGGATGAGCTCCGTTCGAGACTATCCTACCATCGGGACAGTAAAAACTGAAATATTTTATGTTTCTCTGAGTCGTGGCTGAACGACGACATGGATAATATTCAGCTGGGTTTTCCGTAAACCGGCAGGACAGAACAGCTACATCCGGTAACACGAGGTGTGGGGGTGTGTGTCTATTTGTCATTAACAGCTGGTGCGCAATGTCTAATATTAAGGGAGTCTCGAGGTATTGCCCACCTGAGGTAGAATACCTCATGATAAGCTGTAGACCACACTATTTATTTAAGAGAGTTTTCATCTATATTTTTTGTAGGTGTCTATTTACCCCCACAAACCGATGCTGGCACTAAGACTGCACACAACAAGCTGTATAAGACCATAAGCAAACAAGAACATGCTCATCCAGAAGTGGCGATCTAGTGGCCAGGGATTTTAATGCAGGCAAACTTAAATCTGTTTTACCTCATTTCTACCAGCATGTCACAAGTGCAACCAGAGGGGAAAAAAATCTAGACCACCTTTACCTTTACACAGAGATGCGTACAAAGCTCTCCCTCCATTTGGCAAATCTGACCATAATTATATCCTCCTGATTCCTGCTTACAAGCAAAAATTAAAGCAGGAAGTACCAGTGAGTCGTTCCATACGGAAGTGGTCAGATGACGTGGATGCTATGCTATAGGACTGTTTTGTTAGCACAGACTGGAATATGTTCCGGGATTCATCAAATGGCATTGAGGAGTTTAGCACCTCAGTCCCCGACTTCATCAACGACGTCATCCACACAGTTACCGTACGTACATATCCCAACCGGAAGCCATGGATTACAGGCAACATCCGCACTGAGCTGAAGGAAAGAGCTGTCACTTTCAAGGAGCGGGACACTAATCTGGACGCTTATAAGAGATCCTGCTATGCCGTTAGATGAACCATCAAACAGGCAAAGTGTCAATGCAGGACTAAGATTGAATCCTACTACACTGGCTCTGACACTCGTCGCATGTGGCAGGGCTTGCAAACTATTATGGACAACAAAGGGAAACCCAGCCACGAGCCGTCCAGTGACGCGGGCCTACCAGATGGGCTAAATACCTTTTATGCTTGCTTCGAGGCAAGCAACACTGAAGCATGCATGAGAGCACCAGCTGTTCCAGACTACCGTGTTATCACACTCTCCATAGCCGATGTGAACAAGACCTTTAAACAGGTCAACATTCACAAGGCCGCGGTGCCAGATGGATTACCAAGATGTGTACTCAGAACTTTCCCCGGACCAACTGGCAAGTGTCTTCACTGACATTTTCAACCTTTCCCTGACCGAGTCTGTAATGCCTACATGTTTCAAGCAGACCACCATAGTCCCTCTGCCCAATAAAGTGAAGGTAACCTGCCTAAATGACTACCGCCCTGTAGCTCTCACATTGGTAGCTATGAAGTGCTTTGAAAGGCTGGTCATGCCTCACATCAACACCATCATCCCAGAAACCCTGGACCCACTCCTATTCGCATACCGCCCCAACAGATCCACAGATGACGCAATCTCAATCGCACTCCACACTGCCCTTTCCCACTTGGACAAAAGGACACCTATGTGAGAATGCGGTCCATTGACTGCAGCTTAACTTTCAACACCATAGTTCCCACAAAGCTCATCACTAAGCTAAGGACCCTGGGACAAAGCACCTCCCTCTGCAACTTTATCCTGGACTTCCTGTCCACATCATCAACAAACTATCATGGACCAAACACATCAAGAAAATCGTGAAGAGAACATGACAACACCTTTTCCCCCTCAGGAGACTGAAAGGATTTGGCATGGGTCCCCGGATCCTCAAAAAGTTCTACAGCTGCACCATCGAAGGGCATCCTGACCGGTTGCATCCGACCGTAAGGCACTACAGAGGGTAGTGCGTACGGCCCAGTACAATACTTGGGCCAAAGACTCCAGTCGCCCAAGTCATAGACTGTCCTCTCTGCTACCACACGGCAAGCGGTACAGGGGTGCCATGTCTAGATCCAAAAGGCTCCTTAACAGCTTCTACCCCCAAACCATAAGACTGCTGAACAATTAATCAAAAGGCCACCTGGACTATTTACATTTACATCACTCCCCTTTGTTTTTACACTGCTGCTACTCGCTGTTTATTATCTATGCATAGTCACTTTACCCCTACCTACATGCACAAATGACCTCGACTAACTTGTATCCCCGCACATTGACTTGGTACCGGTACCCCTTGTATTTAGCCTCATTCTTGATATTTTATTGTTACTCTTTTTAACTTTAGTTTATTTAGTAAATATTTCTTAACTCTATTTTATTAAAACTGCATTGTTGGTCAAGGGTAACCTGTAACCTGTTGTATTTGGCACATGTGACAAATACAATTTGATTAGACTATATAGGGAATAGGGTTCCATTTGGGACACACAGACAGTCCCCTGGGAGGCAGCTGGAGGTTCACTCAGAAACCAGTCTAATCCTGAAGTTAACTTGAGAAAACAATCAGAATTTGAGAAACTTGCATGGCAGCAGTATATTACTGATCTATGACAGTAAAGCCGGGCAGTTTGAACAATATCGCATGATGATTGAATGTGTTCTGTCATGCGTTTGAACAGCATCCCACCATCATCTGCTGTGTTAAGGGAACAACACTCATAGTTGATTTACAGTAGGTCCCTCACTTACCCCTGCCAATCCCCTGCTGACGCCCGCACTGGGAATGGATCCTGAAGACGCTGCAAATATTCCAAACTCAAACTTTCTACAGATACACTTTAGGAGCGAACGAATGGTTGACATAGAGAGTTACTGAAGTGAGTATCTGAAGACATGGTTGAGTTCCTCTCTGTCTCAGGAAGTGATCGCACCGTAAAGCGAAACGCCTGTTTCTTCTCACTGGGTCATCAATTCCACGTAAAGTCATGCACTTTTTGATAATTGACAGTAAAGAAGAATGATGCTTCAATCAGAAGTATATGTCACACAAGCCACATTGATTTGAACAGATTCAAGCAACAACTTTGATGCTCCTGCTGCTACATTGGTGAACTCGGGATGATTTGTCTTCCTCAATTTCCCGCTAACAGAAACTTTCTGTTTGAAGACCTTTCCGCTAACAGCCAGTTCAGCCTCCTCTTGCTGGCCCACATACAGAAGAGCAAAGCCTGACATTCTAACATCCCTGTGTCAGGGTGGTCAAACGTTTTGGGTAGCCTTCCACAAGCTTACCCCAATAAGTTAGGTGAATTTTGGCCCATTCCTCCTGACAGAGCTGGTGTATCTGAGTCAGGTTTGTAGGCTCCTTGCTTGCACACGCTTTTTCAGTTCTGCCCACAAATGTTTTATAGGATTGAGGTCAGTACTTTGTGATGGCCACTCCAATACCTTGACTTTGTTGTCCTTAAGCCATTTTGCCACAACATTGGAAGTATGCTTGGGGTCATTGTCCATTTGGAATACCCATTTGCGACCAAGCTTTACCTTCCTGACTGATGTCTTGAGATGTTGCTTCAATATATCCACATACATTTCCTTCCCTCATGATGCCATCTATTTTGTGAAGTGCACCAGTCCCTCCTGCAGCAAAGCACCCCCACAACATGATGCTGCCACCCCTGTGCTTCACGGTTGGGATGGTGTTCTTCGGCTTGCAGGCCTCCCCCTTTTTCCTCCAGTCATAACGATGGTCACACAACGTGCCATTGGAACACAGGAGTGATGGTTGCTGATAATGGGCCTCTGTAGACCTATATAGACCTACACATATTCCCATAAAAATCTGCTGTTTCCAGCTTCAATAGTCATTTACAACATTAACAATGTCTACACTGTATTTCTGATCAATTTGATGTTATTTTTTATTTATTTTTACCCCTTTTTCGTGGTATCCAATTGTTAGTAGTTACTATCTTGTCTCATCGCTACAACTCCCGTACGGGCTCGGGAGAGACGAAGGTTGAAAGTCATGCGTCCTCCGATACAGAACCCAACCAAGTTCAAACCCCTGTGCTGACAAGGTACAAATCTGTCGTTCTGCCCCTGAACAGGCAGTTAACCCACTGTTCCTAGGCCGCCATTGAAAATAAGAATCTGTTCTTAACTGACTTGCCTAGTTAAATAAAGGTAAAATAAAATGTTTAAAAAAAAATACCGGTCAAACCCTCCCTAACCCAGATGACTCTAGGCCAATTGTGCGTCGCCCCACGGACCTCCCGGTCGCGGCCGGTTACGACAGAGCCTGGGTGCGAACCCAGGGTCTCTGGTGGCATAGCTGGCTCTGTAGTACAGCGCCCTTAACCACTGCACCACCCGGGAGGCTATTTGATGTTATTTTAATGAACAAAAAAATTTGCTTTTCTTTAAAAAACAAGGACATTTCTAAGTGGCCCCAAACTTTTGAAAGGTAGTGTATATAGGGAATAGGGTGCCATTAGAGACGCACACGATATAATACACTCCATTCGTTACACAATATTACACAAGTATCAATTATAAGTTCTGTGAGAGGGTTGTCTGGCACAGGGCCTAAAGGTGGCCGGGATTGGGTTTCTTCAGTCACAATACATTTTCCATTGATCAATGTCATAGGTGCTATTAAAATCGTGTGACTATAGTTCTACTAGTGAGTAAGCATCTCAGAGACTGATGGAAGTATATTACTCATGAAAAATGTCCCAAATCAATTCTTATAGTCAGCCGAACCAGAATAATGGAGGAAAAGTAGTTTTCTGTCTAGGCATTTTTCAGTACCATGGATAGGTAGATAGACGTCTGTCTAATGGAAATGTTACTTTACAGAGCTTTAGTAGACATACTGACAGTGAAGCTAGGGAGAATTCATTCACATCCCAAGAAGCCACAGCAACAAAGTCTCAGCTCATATCCAATCATCTTATCGTAAAGTCACGTGGCTCACTGCCAGTTTATAAACTCACTCTTATGATCGTATGTTGAAGTAATCATTTTTTCCACCACCATGTTACAACATGGTGGCGGGGAATTGAGGTCCAGAGATGTGTGTGTGATGAATATAGTGTGATGAATATAGTGTGTATGGTGTGTGTGTGATGAATATAGTGTGATGAATATAGTGTGTATGGTGTGTGTGATGAATATAGTGTGTATGGTGTGTGTGATAAATATAGTGTGTATGGTGTGTGTGTGTGTGTGTGTGATGAATATAGTGTGTATGGTGTGTGTGTGTATGAATATAGTGTGTGGTGTGTGTGTGTGTGTGGTGTGTGTGTGATGAATATAGTGTGTATGGTGTGTGTGTGTGTGTGATGAATATAGTGTGTATGGTGTGTGTGATGAATATAGTGTGTATGGTGTGTGATGAATATAGTGTGTATGGTGTGTGTGTGTGATGAATATAGTGTGTATGGTGTGTGAATATAGTGTGTATGGTAGTGTGTGTGTGATGAATATAGTGTGTATGGTGTGTGTGATGAATATAGTGTGTATGGTGTGTGTGTGATGAATATAGTGTGTATGGTGTGTGTGTGATGAATATAGTGTGTATGGTGTGTGTGATAAATATAGTGTGTATGGTGTGTGTGATGAATATAGTGTGTATGGTGTGTGTGTGTGTGATGAATATAGTGTGTATGGTGTGTGTGTGATGAATATAGTGTGTATGGTGTGTGTGTGATGAATATAGTGTGTATGGTGTGTGTGTGAATATAGATGAATATAGTTTGTATGGTGTGTGTGATGAATATAGTGTGTATGGTGTGTGTGATGAATATAGTGTGTATGAATATAGTGTGTATGTGTGTGTGATGAATATAGTGTGTATGGTGTGTGTGATGAATATAGTGTGTATGGTGTGTGTGATGAATATAGTGTGTATGGTGTGTGTGATGAATATAGTGTGTATGGTGTGTGTGATGAATATAGTGTGTATGGTGTGTGTGATGAATATAGTGTGTATGGTGTGTGTGAATATAGTGTGTATGAATGAATATAGTGTGTATGTGTATGTGTGTGTGATGAATATAGTGTGTATGGTGTGTGATGAATATAGTGTGTATGGTGTGTGTGATGAATATAGTGTGTATGTGTGATGAATATAGTGTGTATGGTGTGTGTGTGATGAATATAGTGTGTATGGTGTGTGTGTGTGTGTGTGTGTGCGCGCACTCCATGTCTGGGCCAGCAGCAGTTCATCCAGAGGTAACGGACGGTCGGCTGTACCTCCAACAGAGACATTGTTTGTAAATTTGTTATTCGTCTGACTGGCTGAACAAATCTCTATCGACTGCTGCTAAATGCCACCACTGAGCTGGAGAGCAACCAGCTTTTCTTCTGGGAACTCGTTACTTGTTCTTCTTCTCAACACACAGACACACCGAGAGAGAAAGAGAGACAGTTATTTCAAAGACAAATTAATAAACAAATCTTTATTCAATGAAAAGTATTTTCTGTCAGGTCAAGTATGAAATAGAATATATAAATACTTTACATAGTCTTTTCATTGAAAATAAAAACACAGCAAACAAAAATTGAATAGAGAAAACCAAGGGTGGGGTGAATGTCCCAACCACAAACTATTTCCTCTTTATCTATCTAATAAGGTGAGTAATGTGACAGAGTCTAAGGAGACACTGTACAGTGGCAGTTCATGTTCTGGGTGAGGACCCAGCATCACAGTGGCACAGCATTTTAACTCCTGACCCATGACCTCTCACCCCTGACCAATCGCAGCCCTGGATTCCGACACTACCTAAGAGTAGGCGGGGAAAACCCGTTTTGGTGATTTCTGGTATATCATCAAAATAAATCAATCACAGCACATTTTTGGACTCATTCAGCAGTTTTTACCTTAAGTGCAATTGGAAATGAACGTTCAAAGTTCAATTGAAAATGATGCTGTCACTGCCTTTTCTTGACAAGACATTTGAAAAAATAGCCCAATGTCAAAACAGAGTTTTAAAGTGCCCAAATCAATAACCAATATACACAAACAGTTTGTGATATATTGAAAACCAAAGCATCTACACATGCATGTGCAGCAATAGTGATCATATTTTTTTTAACTACACCGGAAAAAAAACAGGGGTGGGGGGGAAGCGGAGAAATGTTTTGATCACAACCAGCACACAGTCAGCTACAGAGACGCAACAATGTTTTATCAATCACTCATATTAACATGTTGAAAACAATCGCGTGAGATGAAATAACCATTTTCATAAGTATTCACAAACCTGAGTCAATACTTCGTAGAAGCACCAATTACAGCCGTGAGTCTTTCTGGGTAAGTCTAATAGCTTTCCACACCTGGATTGTGCAACATTTGCCCATTATTATTTTCAAAATACTTCAACCTCTGTCAAATTGGTTGTTGATCAACCATTTTCAGATCTTGCCATACAATTTCCAGTAGATTGACTCAAAACTGTAATTCAACCACTCAAGAAAATTCACTGTCTTCTTGGTAAGCAACTTTAGTGTAGATTTGGCCTTGTGTTTTAGATTATAGTGATGTAAAGCAGAATGAACCAGGTTTTCCTCTAGGATTTTGCCTGTGCTTAGCTCAATTATTTGTTATCCTGAAAAACTCCCCAGTCCTTAATGATTACAAGCATACTCATAACATGATGCAGCCACCACTATGCTTGAAAATAAGGAGTGGTACTTACTCAGTAATGTGCTGTATAAGATTTGGCCAAAAAATAACACTTTGTATTCAGGACTAAAAGTTCATTGCTTTGTCTTATTTTTGCAGTATTACTTTAGTGCCTTGTTGCAAACAGGATGAATGTTTTGTAATATTTTTTATCTGGTACAGGCTTCCTTCTATTCACTCTTTCATTTAGGTTAATATTGTGGAGTCACTACAACGTTGTTGAGCCATCCTCAGTTCTTTCTTTTCTCTCTGGCAACAGAGTTAGGAAGGTCGCCTGCATCTTTGTAATGACTGGGTGTATTGATAGACCATCCAAAGTGTAATTAATAACTTCACCATGCTCAAAGGGATATTCAATGTCTGTTTTTTTACCGATCTACCAATAGGTGCCCTTCTTTGCGAGTCATTGGAAAACCTCTCTGGTCTTTGTGATTGAATCTGTGTTTGAAATTCACTGCTTGACTGAGGGACTTTCCAGATAATTGTATGTGTGAGGTACAGAGATGAGGTAGTCATTCAAAAATCATGTTATACACTATTATTGTAACTTATGTGCAACTTATGTGACTTGTTAAGCACATTTTCACTCCTGAACTTAAGGCTTGCCATAACAAAGAACTTGAGCTCTTATTGACACGAGACATTCCAGCATCCACATTCCTTTTCATTTTTAATACATTTCGACTTTGACATGATGGGGTACTGTGTGTAGACCAGTGACAAAAACAATCTCAATTGAATCCATTTTAAATTCAGGCTGAAACACAACATGTGGAACAAGTCCAGAGTTGTGGATATTTTCTCAAGGACCTATACATATTTGGTAAACATGAAAACTTGCACAAGGCTTACCTCTATACCTTGGAATATAGGGTGTTCATTTCAGGAGGCTGCCATCAAGGAAAAGGCAGAAAACCACTTTTTGCTGATTCACGACGCGTTATAGGAAATATCAACAGTGACAACGGTTGGATGCGATTTAAGTGATAGTTTGACTGTCAAATCCATGTATTGGTGTGTGGCCGGCTACTTTTACAGAGAGACTGACCCAATTTCTGGCATTTTAGAATTTGAAAATTAACTCTGCATTCTAAGTCCTGCACTCGGCGGTTAAATTAAATCAACAGTATGAAATCAAAGAGATTTATTTGTTTTAAGCAATTTATCTTACATCATCGTAATGACTATAAACCTTTATACTAACATCACCAATCTGATGTAAAAAAGGACGTGCAATTCCACATGTTATGGAGTGAAAATGCAAGCTTGTGCAAAGTAGCAACACAAACTGTCCACATTAGGGAAATTTGCTCAGTGTAAAATAATCGTATGTGTCAAAATAATTCAACATGTCAATGTTATATGTTGCCCACTCAAACTATTGAATAATGACATCTATTTCACACTCATTTAACCAATTAAGAGTTTAAAAATGCTCTCAAACACAATTTAACTGGGCGCTCTAAACTAGAGCCTCCACAGTGTCTGGGCAGCTGCCTGAACGTTTGATGTTCCTACTAAGAGCAGTTGAGACTGGGACACTTGCTGACCCTGGCTGAAATGTTAGTAAATCAATGCCTCTGCAAGTGGCTGAAACATAAATCACCTGCTAGAAGTAGCTATAACACCTAATAAGAAGAATGGTAATAAAGCTAAACAAAATAGCTCCACCAATCACAGGCTCCAGTGAGTGGTTGAGACAGTGACCTGGTTGGTGGGTCTTGAACCTAACCCTTTGACAGGTGAATTAGTCTCGACCATAGACATGGAATCATTGCATCTGGCCCATTATAGCGTCTGTGAGAGCATGGGCAGCACCAATGAGGTCATCTCCATTTTGAAGTAGTCAATTTTCTTCTTCTACTTCTATGAGTTAGAAAACAAACTGAAAGGGTGCACACTGCCACCAGGAGTGTGTGGTTTGAACAGGTATAAAGCCAAAGTTGGCGATTTACTACCACCTGCAGTTATGGAATGTTTTCTCACGAGTGTAATTCATTGGATGATCCCTACTGATGAGTTGGATGGAATTATGTGATCCTTCCTTAACCCATAGGAAGTCCCACCCATCTAAGTACTTTAAAATGGTGATTGTCAGAATGACCTTTTGGGTACTAGCATTCTCTCTCTCGACCAGGTAACTTTCGAAGTTGGTGTTGGAAAGGTTGATCAAGACCATTGGTGGAGCCAGGAGGGCAGGCACTGCTCATTGGTGGAGCCAGGAAGACCGGCACCGCTCATTGGTGGAGCAAGGAAGACCGGCACCACTCATTGGTGGAGCCAGGAGGACCAGCACAGCTCATTGGTAGAGCCAGGACTGCCGCCACAGTGCTGCTTATATACTTCTTGCTTTGAGATTTCAGCCAGAAGATAAACTGGTGATAACCAATGATTGTATAATGAAAATGTTGATATTGCAGTGCATCCTGGGTGTTTGTCTCAGATAGCTCAGTTGACTTCCTAAAGGTACCAACCAGAGTCATGTATAAATATCGATCTCTATATATGTCTCTGGTACCAATGCCACGGTAAAGAAGAACAGAGGAAAAGATCCAATGGGACACATTCAGGCGTCTTAGTCGTTCTGCTGGTAACAATGTTTTAATGATTAACCCCTAAAAAACAACAGGAAATAGGAACACAGGATGTGATGTCAGAGTAAAATCTTTAGCTGCAGGCTCTGATTGGCCTAGTGCAAACTCTTTGGCATCATACGACCAATGAATTAAGTAATTTGTTGAATTTATATAAAAGTCTTAATGTGAAAAAAAAAACCTCAAGTAATACTAAATTAGCCAAAATCTCTCCTATTTTTAAAAAATCTTACAATAAAACTGTCGTAAGTTTCTACATTAACCCTAAAAATGATCTACAACTACACTGCTCAAAAAAATAAAGGGAACACTTAAACAACACAATGTAACTCCAAGTCAATCACACTTCTGTGAAATCAAACTGTCCACTTAGGAAGCAACACTGATTGACAATAAATGTCACATGCTGTTGTGCAAATGGAATAGACAACAGGTGGAAATTATAGGCAATTAGCAAGACACCCCCAATAAAGGAGTGGTTCTGCAGGTGGTGACCACAGACCACTTCTCAGTTCCTATGCTTCCTGGCTGATGTTATGGTCACTTTTGAATGCTGGCGGTGCTTTCACTAGTGGTAGCATGAGACGGAGTCTACAACCCACACAAGTGGCTCAGGTAGTGCAGCTCATCCAGGATGGCACATCAATGCGAGCTGTGGCAAGAAGGTTTGCTGTGTCTGTCAGCGTAGTGTCCAGAGCATGGAGGCGCTACCAGGAGACAGGCCAGTACATCAGGAGACGTGGAGGAGGCCGTAGGCGGGCAACAACCCAGCAGCAGGACCGCTACCTCCGCCTTTGTGCAAGGAGGAGCAGGAGGAGCACTGCCAGAGCCCTGCAAAATGACCTCCAGCAGGCCACAAATGTGCATGTGTCTGCTCAAACGGTCAGAAACAGACTCCATGAGGGTGGTATGAGGGCCCGACGTCCACAGGTGGGGGTTGTGCTTACATCCCAACCGAGCAGTACGTTTGGCATTTGCCAGAGAACAACAAGATCGGCAAATTCGCCACTGGCGCCCTGTGCTCTTCACAGATGAAAGCAGGTTCACACTGAGCACATGTGACAGACGTGACAGAGTCTGGAGACACCATGGAGAACGTTCTGCTGCCTGCAACATCCTCCAGCATGACCGGTTTGGCGGTGGGTCAGTCATGGTGTGGGGTGGCATTTCTTTGGGGGGCCGCACAACCCTCCATGTGCTCGCCAGAGGTAGCCTGACAGCCATTAGGTACCGAGATGAGATCCTCAGACCCCTTGTGAGACCATATGCTGGTGCGGTTGGCCCTGGGTTCCTCCTAATGCAAGACAATGCTAGACCTCATGTGGCTGGAGTGTGTCAGCAGTTCCTGCACGAGGAAGGCATTGATGCTATGGACTGGCCCGCCCGTTCCCCAGACCTGAATCCAATTGAGCACATCTGGGACATCATGTTTCGCTCCATCCACCAACGCCACGTTGCACCACAGACTGTCCAGGAGTTGGCGGATGCTTTAGTCCAGGTCTGGGAGGAGATCCCTCAGGAGACCATCCGCCACCTCATCAGGAGCACGCCCAGGCGTTGTAGGGAGGTCATACAGGCACGTGGAGGCCACACACACTACTGAGCCTCATTTTGACTTGTTTTAAGGACATTACATCAAAGTTGGATCAGCCTGTAGTGTGGTTTTCCACTTTAATTTTGTGTGACTCCAAATCCAGACCTCCATGGGTTGATAAATTTGATTTCCATGGATCATTTTTGTGTGATTTTGTTGTCAGCACATTCAACTATGTAAAGAAAAAGTATTTAATAAGAATATTTCATTCATTCAGATCTAGGATGTGTTATTTTAGTGTTCCCTTTATTTTTTTGAGCGTATATATTTACACACCGACGTTTTCCTACTGTACTAACCTACCTTTTCATTCTGTACAACACATTCAACCTCGTTAAAACACATCCACACACACACACAGCGTAGAGACAAAGATTCAGGCACAACCTGGACGTAAATCTGCTGGGGTAATTTAGAGTGTTTCTGTGAGGCATCGTTCACAAACGTCTAATCAAACGCCCCAGTTCTTTTGTCCAATCAAATTCATCCTTGTCAAATGAAGTCGTTGAGCTCCGCATCCAGGGCAGCGGCCATCTCATCAGCCTCTGAGCTGCTTCCTTCCTCTTCCTCATTAGAATCCTTGGTGGACTCGTCCGCCGACTCCCCCTCTTCCTCCTCCATGGCCTCAGCAAGCTTGCGCTTCTGTCCCCTGGAGAGAGAGAATGGTTGATGAGTAAAACCTTTTTGTCTTGACACTTACTGCTATTGACACAAACAGAATGATCTCCTAATATGATGTTACATCGTGTGTATAGATCATACTGAAGGCAGGTCATTTAGGCATTACCAGCAGCACAAAACAACAGCAACAATATTTGAGTAAACAACCAGACATGAAATCTGAACAGTATTACATCCATGTGGGGGTCTTTGGTAACTATCACAACGCTATTCAGACAGAACAGGGGGTTACTGATGTACCAAATCTCCTATATCCCTATCCAACATGAAAAGGACTCACCACTATATTGAAGATTCATAATTTGCCTTGTTCCACACAAGACTGCTCTAACAGTAACACCCCTGAGAACAGTCTGATGTAATGAGAGAGTAGGACTCTTCTCTTCTCCACAGAGCTGCAGCAAGTCTTATTCTACTGTAGCTGTCTAGTTACTGCCGCTGTACCTCTATTCTCCCCCAGCCGACGCCATTCACAAAAGGCTGAGAAATACAGAGAGAGAAAGTCACAGACGGATCACACGGCGTGTGATACATCCGCCTTTCCTTTCTATTCCAGTTAAAGGAGAACGACAGACACAGACAGACAGAGCGAGAGACTGATGCAGCCCCAGCACCTCACATAGGAGCAACGTACACCCTGCCCAGACCAGCGAGACCCCCCCCGAAGGACTAGCACCAAGAGAACTCATGGCAAGAGAGCCTACACCCAGACCACAGTGTCACCAGCCAAGCCCCAACCAGCTGAGACCACCCCAAACAATCCCTGGCCACACCCTATACAGGCCCCCCCAGATTAGGCCTATGCCCCTTCTGGCCCCACGCCCCTGCATCAAGGACCTCAATATGACAGCAGGACATATGTCCAGGCCGTGAGCAGAGCAACAGGCCCAACCTCCACTAATACACTGCCCAAGCAATGTATTATCCGTTATTATCCATTATTTTACCAGGTAAGTTGACTGAGAACACGTTCTCATTTGCAGCAACGACCTGGGGAATAGTTACAGGGGAGAGGAGGGGGATGAATGAGCCAATTGTAAACTGGGGATTATTAGGTGACCGTGATGGTTTGAGGGTCAGATTGGGAATTTAGCCAGGACACTGGGGTTAACACCCCTACTCTTACGATAAGTGCCATGGGATCTTTTAATGACCTCAGAGAGTCAGGACACCCGTTTAACATCCCATCCGAAAGACAGCACCCTACACAGGGCAATGTCCCCAATCACTGCCCTGGGGCATTGGGATATTTTTTTAGACCAGAGGAAAGAGTGCCTCCTACTGGCCCTCCAACACCCATCCAGGGACTGACCAGGACCAACCCTGCTTAGCTTCAGAAGCAAGCCAGCAGTGGTATGCAGGGTGGTATGCTGCTGGCATCCTGCAACCTAAGAGCTATGTATTAGATTCTCAACATGCTCTGCTCACACCTACTGTAATAGTCGTGGCCTAAACCACACGAAAACAGCACTAGACACTATGGAACACAAAGCTTTTACTATCTCATCCTGGAATATACAAGGTCTGCGGATATCTGCCTTTGGCCTAAAGAACAGGAACCAAGACTTCAAAGAAATTGGAAAATAAGACAGTGTCATCCTACAAGAAACATGGTATAGAGGAGACAGTATTGCATCCCAAATATGCCCCCCCTCACAACTCATGCAGCTTTGTCACACGCTGTATCTGTACATAGTCAATGATAGGCTTCGAGGAGACTCCTATGGTAGGTACACCCACAGCTCTTCTCTTGGCAGTAGTACTGTAGATTACTTTATCACTGACAACCCAGAATCGCTCAGAGCATTCACAGTCAGCCCACTGACACCCTTATCAGATCACAATATAATCACAGTCTACTTGAACAGAGCAATACTCAATCACGAGGCATCCAAACCAAAGGAACTGAATAATATTAAGAAATGGTATAGATGGAAGGAAAGTAGTGTAAAAACCAACCAAAAAACAATTAGGCAACAATAAACTTCCTGGACAAAACATTTCACTGTAATAGTTGGTGTAAACTTGGCAGTAGAAAGCCTAAACAGTATATTTGACCTTCCAGCTTCCCTACCAAATCAAAATATGTCAAGCAGACAACCTAAGAAAATGTACAACAATGACAAATGGTTTGATGAAGAATGCAAAAACCTAAGAAAGAAATTGAGAAACCTATCCAAACAAAAACATAGAGACCCAGAAAACCTGAGTCTACGCCTTCACTATGGTGAATCACTAAAACAATACAGAAATACACTACGGAAAAAGAAGGAACAGGACGTCAGAAATCAGCTCAAGGTAATTGAAGAATCCATAGAATCTAACCACTTCTGGGAAAATTGGAACACACTAAACAAACAACACAAAGAGTTATCTATCCAAAACGGAGATGTGTGGATAAACTACTTCTCCATTTTTTTTTAGCTCTATAAAAAACAGCAAAAACATATACATGATCAATTACAAATCTTGGAATCAGCTATTAACGACTACCAGAACCCACTGGATTTTCCAATTACATTGAATGAACTACAGGACAAAATACAAACCCTCAACCCAAAAAGACCTCTGGTGTTGATGGTATTCTGTTCATGAAATGATCAAATATACAGACCACAAATTCCAATTGGCTATACTTAAACTCTTTAAAATAATCCTCAGCTCTGGCATCTTCCCCAATATTTGGAACCAATGACTGATAATCCCAATCCACAAAAGTTGAGACAAATTTGACCCCAATAATTACCCTGGGATATGCATCAACAGCAACCTTGGAAAAATCCTCTGCATTATCATTAACAGCAGACTCGTACATTTCCTCAATGAAAACAATGTACTGAGAAAATGTCAAATTGGCTTTTTACCAAATTACCGTACAACAGACCACGTATTCACCCTGCACACCCTGACAAACAAACAAACGCAAAGTCTTCCCATGCTTTGTTGACTTCAAAAAAGCTTTTGAATCAATTTGGCATGAGTGTTTGCTATACAAATTGATGGAAAGTGGTGTTGGGGGGAAAAAACATCCGACATTATAAAATCCATGTACATAAACAACAAGTGTGCGGTTGAAATGGACAAAAAACACATTTATTTCCACAGGGCCGTGGGGTGAGACAGGGATGCAGTTTAAGCCCCACCCTCTTCAACATATATATAAACAAATTGGCGAGGGCACTAGAACAGGCTGCAGGACCCGGCCTCACCCTACTAGAATCTGAAGTCAAATGTCTACGGTTTGCTGATGATCTGGTGCTTCTGTCCCCAACCAAGGAGGGCCTACAGCAGCACCTAGATCTTCTGCACAGATTGTCAGACCTGGGACCTGACAGTAAATCTCAGTAAGACAAAAATAATAGTGTTCCAAAAAAGGTCCAGCTGCCAGGACCACAAATACAAATTCCATCTAGACACCACTGCCCTAGAGCACACACAAAACGATTCATACCTCGGCCTAAACATCAGCACCACAGGTAACTTCCACAAATCTGTGAAATATCTTAGAGACAAGGCAAGAAGGGCCTTCTATGCCATCAAAAGGAACATAACATTTGACATACCAATTAGGATCTGGCTAAAAATACTTCAATCAGTTATAGAACCCATTACCCTATCATGGTTAAGAGGTCTGGGGTCCGCTCACCAACCAAACATTCACAAAATGGGAAAAATATCCTCTGTGTACAACGTAAAACTCCAAATATGCATGTAGAGCAGAATTAGGCCGATACCCTCTAATTATCAAAATCCAGAAAAGATCTGTTAAATTCTACAACTGCCTAAAAGGAAGTGATTCCCAAACCTTCCATAAAGCCAACACCTACAGAGAGATGAACCTGGAGAAGAGTACCCTAAACAAGCTGGTCCTGGGGCTCTGTTCACAAACAAACACCACAGAGCCCCAGGACAACAACCCAATTCGACCCAAACAAATGAGAAAACCAAAATATAATTACTTGACACATTGGAAAGAATGAACAAAAAACAGAGAAAACTAGAATGCTATTTGGCCCTAAACAGAGAGTACACAGTGGCAGAATACCGGACCCCTGTGACTGACCCAAAACAATGTACAGAGTCAGTGAGCATAGCCTTGTAATTGAGAAAGATTGCCGTAGGCAGACCTGGCTCTCAAGAGAAGACAGGCTGTGCGTACACTGCCCACAAAATGAGGTGGAAACTGAGCTGCATTTCACAACCTCCTAACAAATATATGATATTAGAGACACATATTTCCTTCAGATTACACAGACCCACAAAGAATTCAAAAACAATTCCAATTTTGATAAACTGCCATATCTATTGGGTGAAATACCGCAGTGTGCATCACAGCAGCAAGATTTGTGACCTGTTGCCACAAGAAAAAGGCAACCAGTGAAAATTTGAACTATTTGCACATTTTTACAACACTGTATATAGACAGAATGACATTTTTACAACACTGTATATAGACAGAATGACATTTTTACAACACTGTATATAGACAGAATGACATTTTTACAACACTGTATATAGACAGAATGACATTTTTACAACACTGTATATAGACAGAATATGACATTTTTACAACACTGTATATAGACAGAATGACATTTTTACAACACTGTATATAGACAGAATGACATTTTTACAACACTGTATATAGACAGAATGACATTTTTACAACACTGTATATAGACAGAATGACATTTTTACAACACTGTATATAGACAGAATGACATTTTTACAACACTGTATATAGACAGAATGACATTTTTACAACACTGTATATAGACAGAATGACATTTTTACAACACTGTATATAGACAGAATGACATTTTTACAACACTGTATATAGACAGAATATGACATTTTTACAACACTGTATATAGACAGAATGACATTTTTACAACACTGTATATAGACAGAATGACATTTTTACAACACTGTATATAGACAGAATATGACATTTTTACAACACTGTATATAGACAGAATATGACATTTTTACAACACTGTATATAGACAGAATATGACATTTTTACAACACTGTATATAGACAGAATGACATTTTTACAACACTGTATATAGACAGAATGACATTTTTACAACACTGTATATAGACAGAATGACATTTTTACAACACTGTATATAGACAGAATGACATTTTTACAACACTGTATATAGACAGAATGACATTTTTACAACACTGTTTATAGACAGAATGACATTTTTACAACACTGTATATAGACAGAATGACATTTTTACAACACTGTATATAGACAGAATATGACATTTTTACAACACTGTATATAGACAGAATGACATTTTTACAACACTGTATATAGACAGAATGACATTTTTACAACACTGTATATAGACAGAATATGACATTTTTACAACACTGTATATAGACAGAATATGACATTTTTACAACACTGTATATAGACAGAATATGACATTTTTACAACACTGTATATAGACAGAATGACATTTTTACAACACTGTATATAGACAGAATGACATTTTTACAACACTGTATATAGACAGAATGACATTTTTACAACACTGTATATAGACAGAATGACATTTTTACAACACTGTATATAGACAGAATGACATTTTTACAACACTGTATATAGACAGAATGACATTTTTACAACACTGTATATAGACAGAATATGACATTTTTACAACACTGTATATAGACAGAATGACATTTTTACAACACTGTATATAGACAGAATGACATTTTTACAACACTGTATATAGACAGAATATGACATTTTTACAACACTGTATATAGACAGAATATGACATTTTTACAACACTGTATATAGACAGAATATGACATTTGAAAGTAATATTTGTGTGTGAGTAATATTTACGGTTAACTTTTTATTGTTTATTATTTCACTTTTGTTTATCCCTTTCACTTGCTTTGGTGTAACGGATGTGAAACGGCTAGTTAGCGTTTCAATCGGTGACGTCACTTGCTCTGAGACCTTGAAGTAGTGGTTCCCCTTGCTCTGCAAGGGCCGCGGCTTTTGTGGAGCGATGGGTAACGATGCTTCGTGGGTGACTGTTGTTGATGTGTGCAGCGGGTCCCTGGTTCGCACCCGGGTATGGGCGAGGGGACGGTCTAAAGTTATACTGTTACATTGGCAATGTTAAAATAGGTTCCCCATGCCAATAAAGCCCCTTGAATTGAATTGAGAGAGGTGAAACCAAATGGAGACAGGATAGGACATGTATTCAAGAGACCAAGGGACTCCCTCCAGGGGGGTGAAGGGTTAAACATGCCCACCTCTCCCCTCCTCCACCCCTGGCTCTGTGACATCTCCCCTCTCCCCCCAGTGACACCTCCGCAGCAGAGGGCTCGTTAGCATGATGCTAATGAGGCAGGTAGGGGAGCGTGTACAGTAGGATTACATCACACACACACACACACACACACACCTCCACAGAGAGAGAAGGGGGCTTTCTCATTAGTGGTCTTCTGTCAGTTTGTCCCCCTAACCCTCTCACCAACCCCCACACACACAGAGCAGCAACACTCTTGATTAGTGTGTTCATTAAAACTAGAACCGCTGAAGGCCGACGCCCACTGCCGTTTGATTTTGTGGTGCACCATATGAACCACAAGTGGTAGCGCTTATGTTCACGGCAAATCATTTGACCACACGCCTTGTGTGTTGACGAAACTCTTTTCCTCTGAATTCATCAACAAAAAAGATGTTACTGGACTTTATTACTTACTTGTGGTTGGGTAGGTTACTTTCTAAATTTAATCTGTCCAAAATTGTAATCAGTAAGGTAACTTTTGGATTACCTAAACTCAATAATGTAATCTGATTACCTTCTCCCCTTTAAGAGGCATTAGAAAACGACAAAAAGGATCCATCAAATATTTGACTTCTGGTCAGACACGCTCAGGTGGAACAAATTTAAATTCATCCTGCTACCAGCCACTTTTACCCCTGTTAACAATCCCTCCAGTACCGATGCACACTGGAATAAAAGTACTGGCACTGACCTACCTGTATATAAGACCTGTATATAACTGCTCCTTTTCTCTTCCCTCACACTTCACAGGTTTTATTTATTATCTATATTACTACCTTTATTGAGCATTATCCGGAAAGAGCTCACAAGTTACGCATTTCAACTGTACTCCTTTACACCTGCTGTATCCTGTGCATGAGACAAATCTGGAAAGGAGAAACTTCAAAAGAAACAGCTACTGGACTGTATTACTTACTACTACTACTACTACTACTACTACTACTACTACTACTACTACTACTACTCTAGAACTAATCTAATCTAACATGATTCTTTTTTAGAATCAAATGTATGACATTGTGGTGTTTTCAATGAGTTTCAGGCCTGTAGAGTAGGCAAATACAAAACCTATCCGTAGCCAACAAATCCCTTTTGTACGGTCCCGCTTTACTTGATGAGCATCTTATGGAGACTTCCTAAAGCAATCATATATGCTTCATAAGCACTACATAAATGAGCCACAAATCTATAAAACATATTTCATGCTCCATATAGGTTTAATAAATGTGAAAGAATAAATTGATGTTATGTCACACAGTTATGACACATTATGAATCTTTAGAGAGCATGATATATGGTGATTTGTAAAGCATCTAAGTAGTGCTAATGAAGCCCATAAGATGCTCTTCAAATGACTCTTCTTTCTATATAATTTCAATGATATATTTCCACAAAGGTTTCTTTATGCAATTCATCTTTTATATTTGTGTTTTGAATTATTTATCAAGCATTGGTGCTTATGTTTACGGCAAATCATTTGACCGTTCGCGCTTGCGGGTTGATTTCCTTTTACCTTTGTGAAATGATCTGTAGGCTCCTGGGAAGCCCAGCGGTTCTACTGTTAAAGGTCAGAGGTCATCTAACTTTAGTTTAGGAAAAACTCCTAAAATGGCATCCCAGGTCTAGTATAGTAGCCTGCTGTGTGAAACGTTACTGTCTCTCTAAACTGAACCTTCAGGTGTCGCCCTAACTATGGAATAGTCTTGTCATGCTTGCAACTGAATGACCTACTGGCATCAGGCTGTTTGGATTGTAAACATAGAGCACATATTAGGAGGTAATAGCAAGGTCATGTGGTGGCTAAGAGCAGAGTTGAATTATATCTAGTATTGTATTTGTGTTATCACAGCAGTTATATTACGTTTTATTATGGTTGTCTTTTCAAAACAGGACCATCTCAGCAGGCTGTCATCTGAGAAGTGGAGTTATCAAACTGATCTCATCAGTGAAGACTGGCTGCTGACAGCGAAGAACGTGTGTGTGTTTATCTATGTGTGTGTGTGTGTGTGTTTATATATGTGTGTGTGTGTTTATCTGTGTTTATATATGTGTGTGTGTGTGTATTTATGTGTGTGTATGTGTTTATCTGTGTTTATGTGTGTGTGTATTTATTTTTGTGTGTGTGTAACAGCTCTACATTAATAGTCAGACTCAGGGGGAGGCTGTGTGTGTGTCAGCAGCAGTGGGGAGTTCCTTCACTGATCTCCTCTCCACATGATTACCACCAATCTCAGACACAAGCACCATGGCTATTAATACAGCACACACACACCATACCATCTCACCCTTTAAAACAAACTCATCAATTAATCAGGTTTTTATCAGGAATGTACTTTGTTTCATTAGACAATATTGCATTTTCTACCTATGGATCATCCTTCTCTCCCTTCTCCAACTCCTCCTCTCCTTTTCCTCCCTATCCCTTTCTCATCATAAGCGTCTCAAATTAGCGAGGAGCCTGGGGCTTAAAGTACTCGTTAAGTAGCCCTCAGGAACCCTGGTATTCAGCTCTAACTGCCTGCAACGTGTGGAGAAAGTGTGGAGTGGCTACGGTTAAACGTCCAGTATTGTATTCATCTGAAGGTCCAATGAAAGGCCAGGAGCTACAGTCTAACTCTGGTTCCTCTGAGGATTCAATTCAGTTGAACACAATGTCTCTTTCCTCTGTATTACATACAGTATATCAACTTAGGGAGATGACTGAGCAGGAAGATTCTATAAAAAAAAACCTAGGGTTTCAATTCATATATTTATGAGAGAGAGAACAGAGAGAGAGAGAAGGAAAGAACGAGAACCAGAGAGAGAGAGAAAAGAGAACCAGAGAGAGGGGGGAGAAAGAGAATGGAGAGAAGAGGTGGAGGACAGATCTCTCTTTGTCGGTCTGTCTGCTCTAGCCCCACAGTCTGCTGTGCTACAGCAGGGTTAGCTAACCCTCTAAACAGAGACTTTCCCAAGATTCCTCTCAGACCCTGCTAGACTCCGCTAGAACATGGAGATGACGGAACCTTCTGAAACAGCTCCTTCATTTGCATTTTCTCATTAGAACCTCTGAGATCAGCCAATAACAGAGAACAACTGGTCTGATGTGTTTCTGAAATCACTCAGCTCGGGGAGGAAGAGACTCAGAGAGAAACACCTACATCAAAGTTGTTCTAAACAACATCTGGCCTAACACTATCGAACACCTAGAAATCACTATGTAATGTAGTAGCAGCAGGGGCCAAATCGGCCACAAGTGGATTCTTTACATTTCCTCGAAGCACTTACTCTCAGAGCACCAACTCTATCGAATTCAACGTTTTTATCCAGGGAGAGAAATGATGTATTCTAGCAGTCCCGCTGCAGATCTGTGGTGAACGCTGAAAGGAGCACGCCTGGCTAAAAGGCTAAACTATTGATTGGCTCTCAGCCCAGAGAGAGAGAGAGAGAGAGAGAGAAGTAGGACATATGAAGCGTTCTGTAATGGCCTTAGAGAGACCACAAGACCAGACTGTCAAATGAACACTTGAATAGAAATAGCTTGCTATTATCATGGTAATTTACAGAACTGTTAACTCATTCCGCATGACATGCATCTTTAAACTGTTAGAAAGACTGCTTTCTTGACCCAAGTCATCAAAACATCAGTCATCTTTAAAAGGAGATTGAAGCATTCAACTGAATGTAATCGGCTGAACCCGTGTCTGTCCCACATGTCAATATCATTATGGTCTGGTTGATTTAATTAACATACTGTCAGACGCTGCTTCATGCATGGATGATTCAGAACAGAAGACAAATCAACTTTCTCTAATTACCTGGTGTTAGGGACACAAGGCACATCCGAAATCACTTCCTAATGCAATCATCTGTGGGCTGTGATGAGGCGGTGTCCCGTCTGAGGCAGTTTGTGTGTGTGTGTTGTGATTATATCCAGGGCGTCAATAGGACATGCTCCCCAGCCCTCTGCCATTGTGACGGTGAACTAACAGCCGTAGGTCACACCAGGCCATTCCAGCTCCACACTGGTGTTAGTGTGATGGTAACTGATATGAATGGCACACAATGAGAAGAGAAAACAGGATTGGGAGGATAAAGATGACCTGAAGCGCTCCGTCTGGTCTCAGAGCTGTGTATTTTAGTCACACAGACAGTCCAGACAACACCAACGCAGCCTACATGTTGCAGATAAGACTAGATGAGCTGGGGAAGGTATTGCAGAAGCTGGCGTGTTGCAGCAGTACACAACCCAGTGTTTCTGTTTTGGGTATCCCCCCCCCCCACAGATAAGGGCAGGGCAGTCAGTAGTTAGGAAGCAGGCAGCAGAAGCAGCTCTGTGAGAGTCTCCTGGGCTCCAAACACTTCCCACAATCCTGTGGCGCAGGGAGACGCTACGGGGAAACACCAGCAGAGATGAAAGGGGATAAGAGGAGATGAGAAAGGGGGAGAAGACGAGAGATGGGTAGTGCAGAGAAGAGGTGGGTGCCAAATGCTAAAGACCCCCCCCCAAAAAAGACTAGATACAACTCCATTTTCCCTGTCTGTGAATCGGTCTCTTCAATGTATATGCAGTTTACACAATACAGAGGAAGAGATGGTGATGTTGCAGAAGGAGAGAGCAGGGTGTGTGTGTCTGAGTGAGTAAGTGAGGAGGGAGAGTATCAGAGAGCGAGACGAGGGAATAGAGAAAGAAAGAGAGCGAAAGAGTAAAAGGAAGTCTGGGGGAAACCCCGACACGACAGCAGACTTCAAGCAGCTCCGAGCTGTTCTTGAGAACACATCTGACAGCTCAGAGTTTGACACTGCTTAAAGAGAGAGAGAGAGAGAGAGAGAGACAGACAGAGAGAGAGATCCAGGGAATGAGAAAGGAGAACAAAGACATGTGTGTGGTGTGTTTGAGGGGGAGAGAGAGAGAGAGAGAGAGAGAGAGAGAGAGAGAGAGAGAGAGAGAGAGAGAAGAAAAAAGGGGAAAAAGAAAGAGGGAAGACAATACAGAGAGGAAGGGGAGAAAGAGACAAATGGAATCTTTTCAAGGACACCAGAGTCTAAAGAGAAAATGGAGGCTCTTCATCTGCTAAGATGTATTGCCAGTGCAAATGGAGAATGCAGAACTTATCACAGTGCACCAGCAGTTCCTCTAACCAGTCACCATATTAACAGCGGATTAAACACAAATACCATGCAGGAAGTAGTTCTATCAACACTGGGTCCCAAATGGCACCGTATTCCCTTCATAGTGCACTACTTTTCCTCAAGCCCATAAGGCCTGGCTCTTTCTGTAACCTAATTAAAGGAGCCACACAGAGGAAGATGAAAGAAGGTAATTTGGCTAGGAGAAGGAGGGGACAAGTTGTGAGGGATGTGTTGGGGAGCTTTGCTTCGCCATGCTGAAACCACAATCACTGTTTCAATACAGGAGCAGGGGAATGAAAAACACAGAAATGCAAAACAGCACGACAACACGCACCCACATAATAAAAACATTCATCCCAGACATTGTTTTTTTTTTACCCAAGTGCTTTCTCTTCCCCCACAAAGTTGTTTCATCGATGACCATCACAGAACGAACTCAGTGAAAACCTGCTGAAGGTGCCAAAGCAAAGGCATCTCAGTCTCAGCTGAACGTGAGAGATGTGTGTGTCCTCACATGAGTGTCACTATCTCCTGCCCCTCTGTCCCTCCAGTCCCTTAGCCCTCCCCCGTCCCCGTCACAACCAGATTAAAGGCTCTGGGCTTCCTGTCATAAGTCTGTTTTTTCCTCTCTGTTCCCTCTGAAGACACAGACATCTCTGGCAGGACTGTCTTTAATGACTCATTATTTATTCATTGAGTTTGACCGGGTCAAACCCTGTTCATTGATTTATCAGCTCAGCCCCTTGACGTTCTCCTAACCCTGTCCACTCTCATTACTACTAGTGTAGTGTCTAACCCTGGCCACTCTCATTACTACTAGTGCAGTGTCTAACCCTGGCCACTCTCATTACTACTAGTGTAGTGTCTAACCCTGTCCACTCTCATTACTACTAGTGTAGTGTCTAACCCTGTCCACTCTCATTACTACTAGTGTAGTGTCTAACCCTGGCCACTCTCATTACTACTAGTGTAGTGTCTAACCCTGGCCACTCTCATTACTACTAGTGTAGTGTCTAACCCTGGCCACTCTCATTACTACTAGTGTAGTGTCTAACCCTGTCCACTCTCATTACTACTAGTGTAGTGTCTAACCCTGTCCACTCTCATTACTACTAGTGTAGTGTCTAACCCTGTCCACTCTCATTACTACTAGTGTAGTTTCTAACCCTGTCCACTCTCATTACTACTAGTGTAGTGTCTAACCCTGGCCACTCTCATTACTACTAGTGCAGTGTCTAACCCTGGCCACTCTCATTACTACTAGTGCAGTGTCTAACCCTGGCCACTCTCATTACTACTAGTGTAGTGTCTAACCCTGGCCACTCTCATTACTACTAGTGTAGTGTCTAACCCTGGCCACTCTCATTACTACTAGTGTAGTGTCTAACCCTGTCCACTCTCATTACTACTAGTGTAGTGTCTAACCCTGGCCACTCTCATTACTACTAGTGTAGTGTCTAACCCTGGCCACTCTCATTACTACTAGTGTAGTGTCTAACCCTGGCCACTCTCATTACTACTAGTGTAGTGTCTAACCCTGGCCACTCTCATTACTACTAGTGTAGTGTCTAACCCTGGCCACTCTCATTACTACTAGTGTAGTGTCTAACCCTGGCCACTCTCATTACTACTAGTGTAGTGTCTAACCCTGGCCACTCTCATTACTACTAGTGTAGTGTCTAACCCTGGCCACTCTCATTACTACTAGTGTAGTGTCTAACTCTGGACTTACTGCCTATTTAAGCGAACATGTGTAGCTTTGCTCAGCTTTCAGATTAGCATCCATTGATACACTTAACAGGAGTCTAAAATCTGCAGTGTGCTCAGACTGAATCAGACTGGAATCTCAATCTGTGCTCAGTCCTCATCATTATAAAGGAAGATGCAGCGTTCAAGGCTAGATGCAGGCCACATACAATCAGCATTCTAAACCAAGACTGTAGGGGAACGGAATCAGACTGGAACCTCAATCTGTGCTCACACAACCGTTTTCATTTTTATTTTATAGGCATGGTAAAGACCTCCAAGCATTAAGCTGTGACTTTTATGAGCGACATCACTGACAACAGCTTAGGACACAAAGTCATCCGTTTCAATGCAACACGTGCCGCCTGCTTTCAAGTCGTTTGTTTTCAATAGCATAGATGTTTCACTTCACACTCGACTCCGCTGGCTTCCATGACGACTGAACAATCAGAGGTTTCCCTGAGGACCAATCACAGCTGCAAGATGGAGGGTAATTAAACTAATACTTATTTATTGTCTCCTGTCTAACTCAATATTTAAGCTGTGGCTGTTTGACTCTGCTCTGTAATGATGCTATTAACATGGCTGTACCGAGTTTAGACTGGCCACAACATCAGGTCAGAATGTTAGGCTATGTAATGGAAACAGGCTTCCATGTAAAGCATGTGGACAAATAAAAATACCCTAAAATAACAGAGGTAAAAAACAAGATGGAACAGTTGTAACATTTGTTTGGTCCATCATCCATATTGCCATGTCTTCAAAGCTTTCGCGCTGGACTTCTCATTCACCCCCCCAAGAATATGCAGTTGGTCCCCCTTTGCTGCTATAATAGCCTCCACTCTTCTAGGAAGGCTTTCCACTAGATGTTGGAACATTGCTGAGGGGACTTGCTTCCATTCAGCCATAAGAGCATTCGTGAGGTTGGGCACTGATGTTGGCCGATTAGGCCTGGCTTGCAGTCGGCTTTCCAATTCACCCCCAAGGTGTTTGATGGGGTTTAGGTCAGGGCTCTGTACAAGCCAGTCAAGTTCTTTCATAACCGATCTCGACAATCCATTTCTGTATGGACCTCACTTTGTGCAAGGGGGCATTTTCATACTGAAACAGGAAAGGTCTTTCCCAAACTGTTGCCACAAATTTGGAAGCACAGGATTGTCTAGAATGTCATTCTACTAAGGTCCTTCTACTGGCAATGTTCATCTATGGAGATTGCATGGCTGTGCGGTTGATTGTATACACCTGTCAGCAATTGGTGTGGCTGAAATAGCCGAATCTACTCATTTGAAGGGGTGTCTATTCGCTGAACAAAAAATATAAAAACGCAACATGCAACAATTTTTACAATTTTACTGAGTTACAATTCATTTGAAAAAAAATCTATTAGGTTCTTATCTACGGATTTCACATGACTAGGCCCACCCACTGGGGAGCCAGGCCCATCCAATCAGAATGAGTTTTCCCCACAAAAGGGCTTTATTACAGACAGTCATCAGCTGTCCGGGTGGCTGGTCTCAGACGATCCCACAGGTGAAGAAGTCGGATGTGGAAGTGGGCTGGCGTGGTTACATGTGGACAGCGTTTGTGAGGCTGGTTGGATGTACTGCCAAATGCTCTACATCGGAGGTGCTTTATGGTAGAAAAATAAACATTAAATTATCTGGCAACAGCTCTGATGGACATTCCTGTGGCATTGTGTTGTGTGGCATTTTATTGTCACCAGCACAAGGTCCATCTGTGTAATGATCATGCTGTTTAATCAGCTTCTTGGTATGCCACACCTGTCAGGTGGATGGATTATCTCGGCAAAGGAGAAATGCTCACTAACAGGGATGTAAACACATTTGTGCACAAGACTGAGAAATAGGCATTTTGTGCTTCTGGAAAATTTCTGGGATCAGCTCATGAAATATGGACCAAGACTTTACATGTGGCGTTTACATTTTTGTTCAGTATATATTATTATATAGGAGGATACAGTACAGAGCAGGCAGCGGGCAGTTTATGTTTTTGAAACAGTCCGACCCTGTGACCTGTAGCAAACTACATGCTGGGTAGCAGAGCTAAAACTGAGACAGAAAACATTTGATACCACAAGAAACAAAATAATACTCACTACTCTCACTTTAACTGTAGGCAGAAGAGAGAAAAAGCCCAGCAAGCCAGAAGATGGAGGAAAAGCAGCAGGACGAACTGACCCTGCAGAGTTGTGTTTTCAAAATGAACCTTTCTCCTGGTGGCCAAGTTGGGAGCTGCTTCACATCAATAGCTCTGGGAGAACAGGAACCAAGATGTATACTTGGATCCAATCTCAGACGCTGACTTGAAAGAGGTTCTTTCAACTTCAGTACTCGGTATCTCACGCAGGTGGTGAAACTGGCAAAATAACACCAACAGAATGCTGCTCAGATTTTTATTTTATACCTTTATTTAACTAGACAAGAACAAAATCTTATTTACAATGACGGCCTACTTGTAAAGGCCCTCGGCCAAACCCTCCCCTAATGACACTGGGCCAATTAGGCGCCACCCTATGGGACTCCCGATCACGGCCGGTTGTGATACAGCCCAGGTTCGAACCTGGGTCCGTAGTGACGCCTCTAGCACTGCGATGCAGTGCCTTAGACCACTGCGCCACTCCGGAGGCCAGATTACAAAGAGGACGTAACATTTTTAAAAAGTAAACATTGGAAAGAGAATGACGATGGGAAACGGTATATTCTCAGACGCAAGACTTGGCCTGTAGAGATAATGATGGTACCGTCTGAGTGGTAACCACCCACCCTTCTACCACCAGCCTATAACACCACTCAGCCAGGAACATGCCCCCACCACCACCACCCTGCTACTTCCAACACACCCCAGCCAGGTAGTGAGCAGAGCTGGTTAAATGAGCAGCCTGGTCTCTGAGTTCTGAGGTGTCCTTCGTCAGACAGCTAATTGCCTTGTTCTGCCATGTGTGACGTGTCATTCTCTAATGAGGGCTCTGACAGACACTGTTCTAGAGTCACCATGGGCTCTCTGACACTCTCCTCCACACCATGGTATCAGATAGTCCTCTCTACAGTAACCATGGCGCCACCAGTCATACTAATGGCAAGCTCCCACTGACCATGTGGGAAGGAGAAATCGCATACTGTCCTCCCTTGATATGTGGTCCAATCATGTGCATTGGAGGTGGTTCGGTGAATCACACTTGTGTAATGATTCACCTGGCCTGACACCTGAAGCTGTCTGTAGAGTCAGAATGATTTGAGCTACAAACTATGAAAAGCTGAGACACGACACGTGGGACATGTTTTGCTCTATGACGCTCACAAGCTACACAAGAGTCTCTACAAGGGTAAGGGGTTCTTCTACATAGAAGATCATAGGAAATCCCAGGACAGAGTGTCTGTCACAAACGCCACACAGTTGCCACTGACATTTGTCAATAAAACTCTTGAACGCCACGGTTTATGTCAAATTGCTTTGTGTTCTATTTGTAGCCCTGGTCGTCCTGAAAAGAACATGGTAAAACACTTCATTGTGAGGCTAAATATAAAGGGCTGGACATGCAGATGAATGAAAAGACGATTTTAGCAGGGGTCTCAGGAATGATAGGGTTAATTAAGAGGGGGAAAAAGGAATCTGCTTCCTGCACCACGGCTTGGAACAGAGAGAGAAGAGAATAATACTGGAAACTAGGTCAGATTACTTGCAGTTTTCTTATTTGTGAATTTTTGTCTCTTCCTTCTTAGTATTTGTGAAAAGCCTTAGTAAGCATTCCCATTTCTCAGTCAGTCTGCCTCATCTCTCGCTCCTCCCCCGCATACAGCTCTGTTCATCCTACAGCAACACAACTCAGAAAGGAATGTGTGAATAACTTTGGACACGCTGCCTAGCGCTATACTACACCTTCCTGCTGGACTACCCTGGTCTGCTGGAGGCCTCTGGTTTGCTCTGCAGCTCTGGTGAGAAAAAGCCTGTCACGTCTCTGCTGTCTGCTCGGGGCAGCAGCACCATGCAGGGCTCAGGAGGCTCAGGTTGTGTCTCAAAATGGTACCCTCTTTCTTATAGGGCTCTAGTCAAAATAAATGCACTAAATAGGGCAGGGATGGGAACCTTTGATGGGGATGAGGGCCACAAAACATCTGAACTCATCATGAGGGTCCGCAGTTCTCTCTTGGGGCTGCGTACACACAGAGCAAGGCTGTGTGTTACCTGCTAAATCATCCCCAGGGAAAATGCTCTCCTTCTCTCATCTTCACAGGATCCATTAGTACACGAGACATGTTCTGTGGGCAAAGCAGTGCTTGAGCAACAACAGGCTTACACAAGCTTCCTCCCGCACGCGCACACACTTCCTGTACAAAGATCATTCTCATCTTAGCTGCCTCTCCCAGAACACTCTATTTGACAGCTGACCTTCTAACTACCCGTATACATTCCTCCACACCTTTCCTTTCCCCTGACCTTCCATCTGAACAGCAGCTCTGGGCAGTAAAAGCACTAGAAAGGGAGGGAGTGGGAGGGTTGCTCAGTGAACCACCAGCGGTAATGGAACAACCGTAGCAGTAAAGGCTGACAGAGAATCACAGCAGAGCAGAGCCCAGAACAGCACACTGGGTGTACCTACAGTACACATAGAACACATAGGATTCAATTAAATCAACTGCACAACAATGTGAGCATTGGTATTGCGGTAAAAGTGCTGACGCACCACTTTTACAAACTAATTTGAAGTAGTTTTTGTTGTTTAAAAAAAGAAAGAAAAGAATCCTCTTCCTTTGAAGCGTCAGTCACCTGCAGAGTTTCCTTTATTACTGTGGAATGTTGAAGTAAACCGTAGCGGAGCGATGACAACAGAACGCTTGGCAGGGTAAGCAAGATATGAGCGCTTCGACTTTTACAGTAATAAGGAAAACAACACCTGAAGACAAACAATTCAACATGGTTTAATCCTGTTCTTAGCGTCTTATCTGAGAGTTACAGTTACTATTACAGTAGTCTAACAGTACTGTAGTCTTGTGGGGATGAACCCAACTTAAATATGTTCGCCTATGATTCACACTACTATTCTAGGTAATATCTTCAATTAGAAATTGATGTTGCTTATGTCTCCTTAGAGGGAATATTTTTCAAAATGCACCGGCCAGAGCTTTACCATGAGTGGTGCAATGATTTAGTAAATTCATTTAATTTCAACATTAATGTGGTTTATCAGACTCCCTGAATGAAACGCTATTCTCTTCATAGCGAGGAAAGACCTGAGTAGCCACATGAAGAGTCTACCCCCTGTCGTGGTAAAGCATGGATGCTGAAAAAAACATTCCAGAGCCTCTACATATCTCACTCAACTGGACCATGAGAGACATTGCTAGAGAAAGCGGATGCTATAAAGTTATAGGTGGAAGACTGAGACCAGTGATGCGGTTTGGCTCTACTGCATTCTGCCTTACAGAGGAAAGGGGAAAATGTTCAAGGGAAACAAGTCTGACGAGCTCTACATTATCATGCATCAGCATGCGAAATTAAGCAGAAAAACTCATTTGAACTCAAACATTGGTGCTCGACAAGATGAACGCAGTGGGTATATCTCTCTCCTTAGAGAACTTGTGTGAAGTGATTAAGATGAGGAACTGCTTGAAGTAGCTTTGTGATCGGCACTCTTATGGTATTGATAACGGCAGACTGAACACTTCAGAAAGAACCGTATATGCGTTAAAGACATCACATCCAGTTACTTTTCAATGAATACAAACCAATCAATTCAAAGTTAGCCCCACAACCTATCCAAAGTGACACGAGGTGGCTCTTCTGGATTCAGTCATTTGCTGTGTATTAAGTCTCCCGTTTGAAGCATTGTATGTAAGAGCTACAGTATGCATACGCTTAAAGACCACATCCAGGTACTGGACGCAGACACCAACACCTACGCATTTAGTACTGGACAGTCCCTGATACACAACTTCATTCACTAACAGCACTAAAAGGGATGTGGGCCAGTTTAATTTTAGGAACAGAGGAGAACATACAAAAACCATTAGCTATCCCACCAATTATATAACACCGCATAGAAACCCCTGAGGTGATCCACGTTTCACTTTGTATGGATTTTTTTGGAGGGAGGGAGGGGGAGATAGCAAATATGTAAATGAGCATTCATATTTTGAATTCTATATTTCATGAGAACATGAATATGAGGCGTTTAGTTAATCCCTGTACAGAGGGCAGAGTGCCAGACATGCACATCTCTCTGTAGCAACACTAGCTACAGCTTAGGGAGGGAGGAAGGAGGGGGGCAGAGAGAGGGGGAGGGAGGGAGGGAGAGAGCAAAAATAAAGAGAGAATAAGACATATGTGAAGGTGGAGAGGGAAGGATGGAGAGAGTGAAAGAAAAATACATTTTATTATTATTATTTTTTAAACATTTGAGTCATTTAGCAGATGCTCTAATCCAGAGTGACTTACAGGAGAGACAATAGGGTTTAGTGCCTTGCTCAAGAGCACAGACCGATTTTTCACTTAGTCGGCTTGGGGATTAGAACCAGCCACCTTTCATTACTGGCCCAGCGGTCTTAACACTAGGCTACCAGCCACCCGATGACAGAAAGAACGAGGGAAAGAGTGACAGAAAACAGACAAAGCATGCTGCTGAGATATATTTACCTCGTCTGTCCAGTCAAGGAACACATATGACAAAAGGAAGAGAAACTGATGACAGCCTGTCTCTGTGTTTTAGTTCTGCACCGAGCAGAGTGAAGAAGCCCAAAGCAGCAGCAAAATGTCAATAACCCGCTGTCTCCGTAGTCTTATTTCACCCAAAAGGAAAGGCAGACATGCCCAACATGGTCATTTATTATGAAAATGTTTGACGCTGTATTAATTGTTCTACTTGGTTGATTATGATACACTGTATATAAGTTCTGGTAACATGTTGATTATGATACACTGTATATAAGTTCTGGTAACATGTTGATTATGATACACTGTATATAAGTTCTGGTAACATGTTGATTATGATACACTGTATATAAGTTCTGGTAACATGTTGATTATGATACACTGTATATAAGTTCTGGTAACATGTTGATTATGATACACTGTATATAAGTTCTGGTAACATGTTGATTATGATACACTGTATATAAGTTCTGGTAACATGTTGATTATGATACACTGTATATAAGTTCTGGTAACATGTTGATTATGATACACTGTATATAAGTTCTGGTAACATGTTGATTATGATACACTGTATATAAGTTCTGGTAACATGTTGATTATGATACACTGTATATAAGTTCTGGTAACATGTTGATTATGATATACTGTATATAAGTTCTGGTAACATGTTGATTATGATACACTGTATATAAGTTCTGGTAACATGTTGATTATGATATACTGTATATAAGTTCTGGTAACATGTTGATTATGATACACTGTATATAAGTTCTGGTAACATGTTGATTATGATACACTGTATATAAGTTCTGGTAACATGTTGATTATGATACACTGTATATAAGTTCTGGTAAATATGTTCATAATGATTCAGTGGATAAGTTCTGGTAAATATGTTCATAATGATTCAGTATATAAGTTCTGGTAAATATGTTCATAATGATTCAGTGGATAAGTTCTGGTAAATATGTTCATAATGATTCAGTGGATAAGTTCTGGTAAATATGTTCATAATGATTCAGTGGATAAGTTCTGGTAAATATGTTCATAATGATTCAGTGGATAGGTTCTGGTAAATATGTTCATAATGATTCTCTATATAAGTGCTTTTATTATGCTCTGACTCAGATGAGACTGTGGATCCTCATAAATACATTGTGATCATCCAAACGGACACAGATGCATTGTGATCATCCAAACGGACACAGATGCATTGTGATCATCCAAACGGACACAGATGCATTGTGATCATCCAAACGGACACAGATGCATTGTGATCATCCAAACGGACACAGATGCATTGTGATCATCCAAACGGACACAGATGCATTGTGATCATCCAAACGGACGCAGATGCATTGTGATCATCCAAACTGACGCAGATGCATTGTAATCATCCAAACTGACGCAGATGCATTGTAATCATCCACACTGACGCAGATGCATTGTAATCATCCAAACTGACGCTGATGCACTGTGATCATCCAAACTGATACAGATGCATTGTGATCATCCAAACTGATACAGATGCATTGTGATCATCCAAACTGATACAGATGCATTGTGATCATCCAAACTGATACGGATGCATTGTGATCATCCAAACTGATACAGTGTGGTCCTCCTAACTGAGGCAGACACAGTGAGGAGGAATACAGTAGCTAAGTAGGGCATGCAGCACCTAAAACCTAAATACTGCATTACATTACATAACAAACCCCCTCTACTCCTGAGGGCTGAGGTGGTTGGGAAGGAAAGGAAGGCAATGACGATACAGAAAAGCACCCTAGTACAATACAGTACATTGTACATACAGTACCATGAGTGTTTACAGCAAAGTTTACACAAACGTTATCATCTAAATAGTGATGAGCTAGCTATCCGTTGACATGCACTACCAGTCAAAAGTTTGGACACTTACTCATTCCAGGATTTTTCTGAATTGTTTACCATTATTTAGATTGTAGAATAATAGTGAAGACATCAAAACTATGGAATCACGTAGTAACCAAAAAAGTGTTAAACGAAACAAAATACATTTTAGATTCTTCAAAGTAGCCACCCTTTGCATTGATGACAGCTTTGCACACACTTGGCATTCTCTCAACTAGCTTCATGAGGTAGTCACCTGGAATGCATTTCAATGAACAGGTGTGCATTGTTAAAAGTTCACTTGTGGAATTTCTTTCCTTCTCAATACGTTTGAGCCAATCAGTCGTGTTGTGACAAGGAAGGTGTGGTAAACAGAAGATAGCCCTATTTGGTAAAAGACCAAGCTCATATTATAAAGAACAACTCAAATAAGCAAAGAGAAACGACAGTCCATCATTACTTTAAGACATGAAGGTAAATCAATCCGGATTATTTCAAGAACTTTGAAAGATTCTTCTAGTGCAGTTGCAAAAACCATCAATCTCATGAGGACCACCACAGGAAAGGAAGACCCAGAGTTACCTCTGCTGCAAAGGATACATTATTTAGAGTTAACTGCACCTCAGATTGCAGCCCAAATAAATGCTTGAGAGTTCAAGTAACACACACATCTCAACATCAACTGTTCAAAGGAGACTGTGAAAATCAGGTCTTCATGGTTGTATTGCTGCAAAGAAACCACTACTAAAGGACACCAATAAGAAGAAGAGACTTGCTGAGGCGAAGAAAAACGAGCAATGGACATTAGACCGGTGGAAATCTGTCCATTTTTGAGAATTTTGGTTCCAACCGCCGTGTCTTTGTGGAGGAGGTATGATGGTGTGGGGGTGCTTTGCTGGTGACACTGTCTGCGATGTATTTAGAATTCAAGGCACACTTAACCAGCAAGGCTACCACAGCATTCTGCAGCGATACACCAACCCATCTGGTCAGCGCTTAGTGGGACAATCATTTGTTTTTCAACAATACAATGACCCAAAACACACTGTGTACGGGATATTTGACCAAGGAGAGTGATGGAGTGCTACATCAGATGACCTGGCCTCCACAAATCACCTGACCTCAACCCAATTGAAATTATTTGGGATGAGTTGGACCGCAGAGTGAAGGAAAAGCAGCCAACATGTGCTCAGCATATGTGGGAACTCCTTCAAGACGACAGGTAGCCTAGTGGTTAGAGCGTTGGGCCAGTTACCGAAAGGTTGCTAGATCGAATCCCCGAGCTGACATGGTAAAGATTTGTCGTTCTGCCCTTGAACAAGGCAGTTAACCCACTGTTCCTAGGCTGTCATTGTAAATAAGAATGTGTGACATGCCTAGTTAAATAAAAGGTCAAATAAAAAACAGAAGCATTTAGAAAAGCATTAGTCATGAAGTTGAGAATTCCAAGAGTGTGCAAAGCTGTCATCAAGGCAAAAGGTGGTAACTTTGAAGAATCTAAAATATATTTAGATTTGTTTAGTACTTTTTTGGTTACAACACAGTTTTGATGTCTTCTACATGTAGAAAATAGTACAAATAAAGAAAAAACATTGAATGAGTAGATGTATCCACACTTTTGACAGGTACTGTACATAAAAAAATATGCAAACGTTGCATAATTCCACCCAACCACAATCATTCTTACTAACCGTACTGTCCTGCTATTGAAGAGAAAAAATCAACATACTGTATATTTAATGTCTCATTCCTTTACAACAGTAACTCACAGCACTAAAACCCTAAACCTGGATACCTATTTATCAAGAGAATAGCTTGAGCAACAGTACGATGAGCACAGTGTTTTAAGTTTGAGATCTGTTGAGATCCCACTTTAACTTCTCTTTCATCTATGTTAACGCTAAGCTTAGTTTTGGCCAATTAATGCAGGAAATTAATTTGGATTAATTCAAAACTAATATGCTGCGGAAGGCAGAAAGCAGCACGTAGGGTTTTGATGATGTCTATATCATCATAGCAAGAAGTCTGATGCTTTCAATATTTATTTATTGGTTTATTCGGGTATCCATCAGCTTTTGCTGAAATAGCAGCCATTCTTCCTGGGGTCCACACAAAAACACATTAAACCCGAAATTGAAATAGACATCGATTAACACGAAGTAATAGCACATAGTTAGTTACCGTAGCTGCTCTGGGGTGTCTCTGAAGACAAGTCACTCATTCGTGGCTGGTGTAATACATTCACAAGGCTAAATGAGAAACAGAATAGAACAGCAGACCCTTTCTTATGTGAAGAGGGAGGGTGGATTTGGTGTTAAATAAGCTAAACCACACACACACGGTTGTTTTAAATGAGCTTACCAACGTGTGTATGAGGAGATAGCAAGTCCCTCTCTACACTGGAGGAGACGACAGCTCACAGTGGAGCAGAGGAATGATTATTATTACTAACAAACATGGAGAGAGAAATACTGACAAAATGCTTACGTTTCAGTCAAATTGGGAACAGCTTGAGCAATAGCTAGCTTTACAAGGGTGGACAAATGAATGGAGTTTGAAGGCAACAGTATATAACTCGCTAAAGGAGTTTGATTCTGCTCAGGGATTGGCTAAGTTCCACAAGAAGAACCAATCCCTGCTCTGTATTGGCATTGGTCTTCATTCCCAGTAGGGGGCGAGGTCTGCTGGAGACACAGAAATCAGGAAATTACAGGCGGCTAGACTGACAGCTGAGACCCTGAAAAGAACCTCCGTCAAAGAGATGAGAGGACAGTGCACACACACACGATTTGGTGAGCAGAGAGCGTAACGTTAGTTGTAGAGTTTAGGAGACTGTAGGGCTACTACTCTCATTCCTTTACAGGGCTGGCAACTGCCCCTAAAAAAATAACAAATCCCTTTGAAACAGCTTGTGTCAGCCTGTGTCATCGATATGAGTCAGAAACATTTATTACAGTGTCAAAATTGACTACAAAGTGTAAATAATTTTGGTCAAAGTCCGTCTCTGAGTTTGACACCTCAGTGAGCCACAACGAGTAAATTAAGGTTTTGGTTTAGATTTCAATTATGTCAACAAATCATGCCCCCTTTTTGCAAAGAACCACATGCAAATCACCCCTCCGCCCACTTCGTTTCCCTTCATCGAATGGGTCTCTGTTGTTTCATCGCCCCAAACCAATGCGTTCAATGCCATTGGAGACTGAAAAGCCCTATACGGATTGACCATGCAATGTATGCATCCAGCAGGATGCACAGCCAACAACTTAAGGTTTTCATGCCCTGCGGTAGGACCTTATTGTGGTGGACAGGAGTTTGGAGTTTGTTGGTCCTCAGTGGTGGTGAGTATACTGATAACTAGTAAGACTGACACCATTTAGTCGACTGGTCGATTGTTTGGTCGACCAAGATTTCTTTAGTCGAGCAGTGGCGCAAACATAAATAATTGTGGAGACCGTGGGGATGGTACTCTAAGACATGAGCTACTGAAATTGTATATGGTTATATTACATAAGAACAATGGTGCAACACTAATAAAAGTAATACAATTTGATAACAAACGTGCTTTCTCCTGCATTCAATAGCGGTCGCAGTCCACGGTTCTGAAAGATCAGCGTGGCACTGTTGAATTGGCGCCTTTTCCTAGACCATGTTGCTATGTGCATAATAGCAAAGTTACCCTGCATATTGGTGTTAAGAAATATGTGGCATAGGCAGCAGTGGAGTTAAGAGACAAGAAAATAGCCCATGTCTTAATTGTCTAAGAAAAGTGAGGAGAGGAAACCAACTTAATTACTTCTATAATCAATAGTCTAACTTTTAAATGTGCCTGGCTTTATAAATTATCTATACACACACACAAACTCAGCAAAAAAAAAATCTATTTTTCAGGACCCTGTATTTCAAAGATAATCCGTAAAAATCCAAATAACTTCATAGATCTTCATTGTAAATGGTTTAAACACGGTTTCCCATTCTTGTTCAATGAACCATAAACAATTAATTAACATGCACCTGTGGAACGGTCATTAAGACACTAACAGCTTACAGACGGTAGGCAATTAAGGTCACTACAGGTCACTAAATTAAGGACACTAAAGAGGCGTTTCTACTGACTCTGAAAAACACCAAAAGAAAGATAAACAGGGTCCCTGCTCATCCTCGTGAACGTGGAGGCATGAGGACTGCAGATGTGGCCAGGGCAATAAATTGCAATGTCCGTTCTGTAAGACGCCTAAGACAGGGCTACAGGGAGACAAGACAGACAGCTGATTGTCCTCACAGTGGCAGACCATGTATAACAACACCTGCACAGGATCGGTACATCTGAACATCACACCTGCGGGACAGGTACAGGATGGCAACAACAACTGCCCGAGTTACACCAGGAATGCACAATCCCTCCATCAGTGCTCAGACTGTCCGCAATAGGCTGGACTGAGGGCTTGTAGGAAAGTAACATCCTTGTTCTTCATGATGCTCTCTGCGCTTTTAACGGACCTCTGAGACTATCACAGTGCAGGTGCATTTATACGGAGACTTGATTACACACAGGTGGATTGTATTTATCATCATTAGTCATTTAGGTCAACATTGGATCATTCAGAGATCCTCACTGAACTTCTGGAGAGAGTTTGCTGCACTGAAAGTAAAGGGGCTGAATAATTTTGCACGCCCAATTTTTCAGTTTTTGATTTGTTAAAAAAGTTTGAAATATCCAATAAATGTCGTTCCACTTCATGATTGTGTCCCACTTGTTGATTCTTCACAAAAAAATACAGTTTTATATCTTTATGTTTGAAGCCTGAAATGTGGCAAAAGGTCGCAAAGTTCAAGGGGGCTGAATACTTTCGCAAGGCACTGTATATACATACATACATACATACATACATACATACATATACATATATACATACATACATACATACATACATATACATACACATACATATACATATATACATACATATACACATATATATACTTACATATATACATACATATACACATATATATACATACATATACACATACATATACACATATATATACACTTACATATATACATACATATACACATATATATACATACATATACACATATATATACATACATACACACATATATATACATACATACACACATATATATACATACATGCACATATATATACACATACATGCACATATATATACACATACATATATTACACACACACACACACACACACACACACACACGTCAGATCCTGTGTGTGTTGCCGTTTGAGAGTTTGTTTAATAGCCTACTGGTTCATTGAGCATCAAGCCTCAATCCCAACATGTCGTATAAACAATTTAGGCTGTTTTTAAATCTTTGCTATGCTGTAAGAACAGTCTCTCTGGTATTACATCATTTATTTAGTGTTGTTTCCCCTTTCCATATTGTCAGAAGAATTATATTTCTTAAAATAAAAACCATCTTTCTTGATCTCCTTATTGTTTTCATTACTATTATTATTATGATAATCATTATAATAATTAATGCCATCATCATTAGTAGGCTTGTATAGCAACTATCAAGCTGTAGGCTGAAGAGCGCATCCTTTTTAGTCTTAATTCCATAACTTACTTAGGCCTATATTTCAATACTTATGTAGGCTACTGTATCAATCAATCATTCATTCATGTCATCAGACAGCATGCGAGTCGTTCATTATTTGAAATGGGATCAAGCATTTTACATTTTAAAATAAAGTGACACTTGAATAATTAGTGTAAACATTAAATAACGCACTCCATGTAGGCAATTGCATTCACGATTGCATGCGACAGATTTGAGTCTTTCCAAAATAAATTAAATAAACCTTAAGACTCTCTCGCTTGTTTACATTGTTCCAAATGTTCTGAAAGATTACAATATAATTGAACAGCACCTGTTTAACAGACATAATATGCAGCGCTGGCTCCTTACCTATTTTTTTCTTCATCTCCAGTATTTTCCACAACTAGTCACATTTATTACACACGACTCCTCCCTTTACCTCCTGAGCAACCACAAATTTCCCCGTTTTGAGTTTGTCACGTCCTCTGCATCCATTTTGCAGTCACGTGTTACGGTGTTCAGAGCTTGTTATAAACTATTTATTGCTATGATATGCTATAGGTCAGGCCGTATTGGTCATTCAATGCATACGGTGCTTTCGGAAAGTATTCAGACCCCTTGACTTTTTCCACATTGTTACGTTACAGCCTTATTCTAAAATAGATTTTTTCTTAAATGTATCCTCAGCAATCTACAGACAATACCCCATAATAACAAAGAGAAAACAGGCTTTTAGAAATGTTTTCACATTTATTTTAAATAAAACAAATACATTATTTACATCAGTATTCAGACCAATTGCTATGAGACTTGAAATTGAGCTCAGGTGTATCCTGTTTCCACTGATCACCGTTGAGATGTTTCTACAACTTTGAGTCCACCTGTGGTAAATTCAATTGATTGGACAAGATTTGGAAACATTTCTGCAGCATTGAAGGTCCCCCAAAAACACAGTGGCCTCCATCATTCTTAAATGGAAGAAGTTTGGAACCACCAAGACTCTTCCTAGAGCTGGCAGCATGGCCAAACTGAGCAATCGGGGGAGAAGGGCCTTGGTCAGGGAGGTGACCAAGAACCCGATGCCCACTCTGACAGAGCTCTAGGCCTTTATGGTAGAGTGGCCAGACGGAAGCCACTCATCAGTAAAAAGGCACGTTAGCCTGCTTGGAGTTTGCCAAAAGGCACCAAAAGGGCTCTCAGACCATGAGAAACAAGATTCTCTGGTCTGATGAAATCAAGATTGAACTCTTTGGCCTGAATGCCAAGCGTCATGCCTGGAGGACACCTGGTACATCCCTACGGTGAAGCATGGTGGCAGCATCATGCTGTGGGGATTTTTTCCAGCCGCATGGACTTGGAGACTAGTCAGGATCGAGGCAAAGATGAACGGAATAAAGTACAGAGATCCTTGATGAAAACCTGCCTCAGAGCGCTCAGGACCTCAGACTGGGGCAAAGGTTCATCTTCCAATAGAACAACGACCCTAAGCACACAGCCAAGACAACGCAGGAGTGGCTTCGGGACAAGTCTCTGAATGTCCTTGAGTGACTCAGCCAGAGCCCGCACTAGAACCCGATCCAACATTTCTGGATAGACCTGAAAATAGCTGTGCAGAATGCTCCCCATCCAACCTGATGGAGCTTGAGGATCTGCAGAGAGAAATGGGAGAAACTCCCCAAATACAAGTGTGCCAAGCTTGTAGCGTCATACCCAAGAAGACTTAAGTCTGTAATCGCTGCAAAAGGTGCTTCAACAAAGTCAAGGGGTCTGAAGACTTTCCGAATGCACTGCCTGTGTCAGGTAAAGAGAACAAGGGTTGAGTTTGAAAATTTAGACCAATTGATTGGTCGAAAGAAAAGACGACTCTCGGTCGACCAAGACAGCCCTAGTCACCAGACTGCTGGTTATGTATATTTTGATAATCATAATCATCGCTACCGTAGCTGACGCCAGCTAGCTGGCTAAGGTTAGCCTACTTCAATACAACTCTGATTTGGCTTGGACACACAATAATATTTTAGAAGGCGGCAAATAATATGTAGGAAAACCTTTTGTTATGATTGTGTTGTCGCCAGATTGACGTCTGATGCAGTATAATGTTTGCCAGCTAACTAAGATTGAGGGAGCCACTCTATTTTAGCTAGCTAACATTAGCATTGCAAGCTATGTTTAACTAACTTTGCTAGTAACAGTAATGGCAACATTGCATCTCTCTAAAGTAAATTTGACGACATCATTATATGGCAAAGTTGTTTCCTACTACGTATTTGCATACTTTAGCAATGTCATCGTATTTCCATGCCACTCTAAATGTGTGTAATTTAGACGCGACAGTCACATTAGCCTCCGAGGTACAACCCATGCCTAGGGCACAAATAAATATTGGATGCAGAAATGGTGGTACTAGAGTAGCTAACTCATGTCTGACTAACTAGCAGCAACAAACTCCGTAGCAAAACATGTTATAGTTGGTTGCATAGTGTGTGTAACAGCATCACCGGCATGAATCTAATCCAATCAGTCAGTCTACACCTGCAAAGCATAGAATTAGCTTCCAATCTAGATTGTTATTTCTCAAGCAATGTTTAATTACTTAGGGATGATGACAATTGTTGATCCTGTTTTTCTGTTAGACAAAGTGCACAGTTGCCCCGAGTTACTGCCCTGATAACAGACAGCGTCAACAACAACGACGGGTAAATGTGTGTTATGTAAAATGTGAAATGTTGTATTCAAAAATATCCGGCTTGATAAAATAGTAGGCTAATTCCCCAGCCAAGCAGAGACAAGTAGTAGAGCAATTTTGGTTGTGAAGTGCATTAGCAAAAAGCTTTGTCCTTTCTTTAAAACGAAATGCAATTTACCACTTGGCTGTCTATTTATACCACCTCGACACAGGCACTCCCAGTCAACACCACCGCATAAGATTGCCTGCTGCAGTTGCTTGAGAGATGTCCAGTTTGCAGCCGAACATGCAGCATAGAGAAAACCAGCAAGGAGGCCCTCATCAGCCTCATGCAGACATGCCCTCACTGTGAGTATTCCTATGAATGGGACAATCAGCCACACGTTAGCAAGTCTCCGGCCAGCAACATGCACCTGTCAGCGGCAACCGCGTTCACAGGCTCATTACATGCATCTAAGATGTAGAAAATAAGCAACAAATAATGTCAGTTTACATAAATGTTTCACAATTGGGTTATGTACCAGAGTAATGAAGTGGGTTACCTTCAGTATTTGTACAAATGATGTCCAGGGCATTACCTAGCCTTGTGGAACCAGCCTGATCTCTGTGTTCACCGTTCTATTTTACTTCACATTTGATTATATTTGAAGTGAAGTAGAAAGGGGAATGCAGCGATCCGGCTGGTTCCACCATGCTAATCATAACCACCATTGATAATGTAATAAGTGCTCCGTGTCTGTCTGTGACAGAGCAGTATCTTTGATAAGGGGCCAGAAGCTGATCTACGCTGCCATGCCCATCAACATGGCTCTGGCAAAGACCTCACCTCCAGTCTCACCTCTTGCCTGCTCAGCAACAGTTGACGATGGGGGAGATCAGAATTAGGTAGGTTTTAGTCAGACTTGTTCAAACTTCAACATAGTATATGTTTGGGTGTCAGATATCACCTATCCCTAACTGCCCCATCCCTATAGAAGTGACTGTGTGTGTGTGTGTGTGTGTGTGTGTGTGTGTTCACAGAAATGTATGGAGCCAGCACATGAAAACTTGCAAGATGATGTGATGAAGTCCAGACTAAAAGACGGGCGTGATGCTAATGTCTCTGAATGGACATTTGTACTTGTATTGTATTTTTTTGTGAACTGAATGATGTCAGTCAATATGGGGAAGGAAAAACTCTGTGCATTCTCCTCCAGGATCAGGGAATTCATGTTGCATATGGGATACCACACAGGAAAGCATGACCACGTTTGCCAAGGTAGAGCTATTACCACCAGACAAAATGCAGATAGGCACAATATATGTATTGGCTGGGAATGACAATGAAAGATGAAATGTACAGACTGTTATTAGCAGGACACTGCTTCTACGGTACTATGTCAAGTTTTTTATTTTACATGGACCTGTTACTGCATTTGAAAGTTAAAATATCTTGTCACTTGGTATTTATGACTCGTGTTACATACGAAAGGGTCCGTAAGTAAAGCATTTCACTGTTATTCTAAACCTGTTGAAGATGCATGTGATAAATACAATTCCAACATTTATTTTTTGATTTGATCTACATACATTCAGCATTGTTTGTATTGTTAGTATTGTTCTCATGTTACTCTGCAGGTTACTGACCTATCCAACGCTTCCTCCGGCATCTCACCATATATTTGCCAATAATTGATTCAACCCGCAGGAGGTTTGTTTGTTGAGACTGAGTGGGGTGAAACAGCTGCAGACAAGGTTCTGACAGATGGGTGTGTCTTGATGGTTGCAAGGACACACCCAAGAAACACCCACATCAAACCATACCTCCAAGCCAACTCACGTTTGGCTTCTGTCATGGCCACCAGTATTTCTTAAGAGCAAACCAAAAAACGAGGCCAAATCAGAGGGTGCAGTACCCCATTACACACAATTGACAAAGAGACGGAACTGACAAAATGCATTTCAGGTCAAACATCTAGGACATTCAACTAACTCTTCTGAAACAACCAAAGCCCCAGGGAGAAGGCTTTAGAAGTAACTTTTTCTATTCTGTTTTGTATCCTAGGAGAAACCAAGCTGACGTTGACTAATGAATGTAGAGCAGGAGTGTCAAACTAATTTCCTCTGCGGGCCTCATTTGGTCTTCACTGAAGTCTGGAGGGGCGTATTTAAATGTGATTATATTTCCTTGCCGTAAAAATAGACCTCTATCCATTGCTTTTGGAATTTTTGATGCACCCTGACTGTCTAGCTTTCGTTTTGATGACTGTTAGCAAGCTGGACAGAGTGAAGAGACTGTAAATGTAGGTCCATTATCATTTCTACACAATTTCGATTTGGTTTTAGACATTTCAATGTTGATTGAGATTTGTTCCCCCCCCCACACACAAAACAACAACAACATTCTGTTTTTTAAATGTATTTTATTTAACCAGGTAAGCTAGTTGAGAACAAGTTCTCATTTGCAACTGCGACCTGGCCAAGATAAAGCAAAGCAGTGTGACACAGACAGCAACACATGGAGTTACACATGGAGTAAACAATAAACAAGCCAATAACACAATAAACAAGTCAATGACACAGTAGAAAAAGAAAGTCTGTATACAGTGTGTGCAAAAGGCATGAGGAGGTAGGCAATAATAGGCCTTAGGAGGGATTAATTACAATTTAGCAGATTAACACTGGAGTGATACATGAGCAGATGATGATGTGCAAGTAGAGATACTGGTGTGCAAAAGAGCAGAAAAGTAAATAAAATAAAACAGTATGGGGATGAGGTAGGTAGATTAGGTGGGCTATTTACAGATGGACTATGTACAGCGGCAACGATCAGTTGGCTGCTCAGATAGTTGATGTTTAAAGTTGGTGAGGGAAATAAAAGTCTCCAACTTCAGCGATTTATGCAATTAGTTCCGGTCACTGGCAGCAGACAACTGGAAGGAAAGGCGGCCAAATGGCTTTGGCGATGATCAGTGAGATATACCTGCTGGAACGTGTGCTACGGGTGGGTGTTGTTATCGTGACCAGAGAACTGAGATAAGGCGGAGCTTTACCTAGCATAGACTTATAGACGACCTGGAGCCAGTGGGTCTGGCGACGAATATGCAGCGAGGGCCAGCCGACTAGAGCATGCAGGTCGCAGTGGTGGGTGGTATAAGGTGATTTGGTAACAAAACGGATGGCACTGTGATAGACTGCATCCAGTTTGCTGAGTAGAGTGTTGGAAGCTATTTTGTAGATGACATAGCCGAGGTCGAGGATCGGTAGGATAGTCATTTTTACTAGGGTAAGTTTGGCGGCGTGAGTGAAGGAGGCTTTGTTGCGAAATAGAAAGCCGATTTTAGATTTGATTTTGGATTGGAGATGTTTAATATGAGTCTGGAAGGAGAGTTTACAGTGTAGTCAGACACCTAGGTATTTATAGTTGTCCACATATTCTAGGTCGGAACCGTCCAGGGTGGTGATGCTAGTCGGGCGGGCAGCGAACGGTTGAAAAGCATGCATTTGGTTTTACTAGCATTTAAGAGCAGTTGGAGGCCACGGAAGTAGTGTTGTATGACACTGAAGCTCGTTTGGAGGTTAGTTAGCACAGTGTCCAAGGAAGGGCCAGAAGTATACAGAATGGTGTCGTCTGCGTAAAGGTGGATCAGGGAATCGCCCGCAGCAAGAGCGACATCATTGATATATACAGAGAAAAGAGTCGGCCCAGAAATTGAACTCTGTGGTACCCCCATAGAGACTGCCAGAGGTCCGGAAAACATGCCCTCCGATTTGACACACTGAACTCTGTCTGCAAAGTAGTTGGTGAACCAGGCGAGGCAATCGTTAGAAAAACCAAGGCTATTGAGTCTGCCGATAAGATTACGGTGATTGACAGAGTCGAAAGCCTTGGCCAGGTCGATGAAGACTGCGGTTATGATATCGTTTAGTACCTTGAGCGTGGCTGAGGTGCACCCGTGACCGGCTCGGAAGCCGGATTGCACAGCGGAGAAGGTACGGTGGGATTCGAAATGGTCAGTGATCTGTTCATTATCTTGGCTTTCAAAGACTTTAGAGAGGCAGGGCAGGATGGATATAGGTCTATAACAGTTTGGGTCTAGAGTGTTACCCCCTTTGAAGAGGGGGATGACCGTGGCAGCTTTCCAATCTTTAGGGATCTCGGGCAATACGTAAGAGAGGTTGAAAAGGCTGGTAATAGGGGTTGCAACAATGGCGCCGGATAGTTTTAGAAAGAGGGGGTCCAGATTGTCTAGCCCAGCTGATTTGTACGGGTCCAGGTTTTGCAGCTCTTTCAGAACATCTGCTGTCTGGATTTGGGTGAAGGAGAAGCTGGGGAGTAGCTGCGGGGGAGGCGGAGCTGTTGGCCAGGGTTGGAGTAGCCAGGAGGAAGGCATGGCCAGCAGTTGAGAAATGCTTATTGAAATGTTCGATTATCATGGATTTACCAGTGGTGACCGTGTTACCTAGCCTCAGTGCAGTGGGCAGCTGGGAGGAGGTGCTCTTGTTCTCCATGGACTTTACAGTGTCCCAAAACGTTTTGGCGTTAGAGCTACAGGATGCGAATTTCTGCTTGAAAAAGCTAGCCTTTGCTTTCCTGACTGACTGCGTGTATTGGTTCCTGACTTCCCTGAACAGTTGCATATCGTGGGGACTATTCAATGCTATTGCAGTCCGCCACAGGATGTTTTTGTGCTGGTCAAGGGTCAGGTCTGGAGTGAACCAAGGGCAAAATCTGTTCTTTGTTCTGCATTTTTTGAACGGGGCATGTTTATCTAAGATGGTGAGGAAATTACTTTTAAAGAATGACCAGGCATCCTCGACTGACGGGATGAGGTCAATATCCTTCCAGGATACCTGGGCCAGGTCGATTAGAAAGGCCTGCTGGCAGAAGTGTTTTAGGGAGCGTTTGACAGTGATGACCCCTCTAGTGGTGTGGGGGCTGTGCTTTGGCAAAGTGGGTGGGGTTATATCCTTCCTGTTTGGCCCTGTCCGGGGGTGACCTCGGATGGGGCCACAGTGTCTCCTGACCCCTCCTGTCTCAGCCTCCAGTATTTATGCTGCAGTAGTTTATGTGTCGGGGGGCTGGGGTCAGTTTGTTATATCTGGAGTACTTCTCCTGTCCTATTCGGTGTCCTGTGTGAATCTAAGTGTGCGTTCTCTAATTCTCTCCTTCTCTCTTTCTTTCTCTCTCTCGGAGGACCTGAGCCCTAGGACCTGAGCTCCAGGACTACCTGACATGATGACTCCTTGCTGTCCCCAGTCCACCTGGCCATGCTGCTGTTCCAGTTTCAACTGACCTGAGCCCTAGGACCATGCCCCAGGACTACCTGACATGATGACTCCTTGCTGTCCCCAGTCCACCTGGCCATGCTGCTGCTCCAGTTTCAACTTCCACCTGACTGTGCTGCTGCTCCAGTTTCAACTGTTCTGCCTTATTATTATTCGACCATGCTGGTCATTTATGAACATTTGAACATCTTGGCCATGTTCTGTTATAATCTCCACCCGGCACAGCCAGAAGAGGACTGGCCACCCCACATAGCCTGGTTCCTCTCTAGGTTTCTTCCTAGGTTTTGGCCTTTCTAGGGAGTTTTTCCTAGCCACCGTGCTTCTACACCTGCATTGCTTGCTGTTTGGGGTTTTAGGCTGGGTTTCTGTACAGCACTTTGAGATATCAGCTGATGTACGAAGGGCTATATAAATAAATTTGATTTGATTGGATTTGATGAGGGGTGGTCATTTGACCGCGGGCCCATAGCGGATACAGGCAATGGAGGCAGTGAACGCTGAGATGGGTGGTGTATTTGGAGGGCAAGTTGGTCAGGATAATGTCTATGAGGGTGCCCATGTTTACGGATTTAGGGTTGTACCTGATGGGTTCCTTGATGATTTGTGTGAGATTGAGGGCATCTAGTTTAGATTGTAGGACTGCCGGGGTGTTAAGCATATCCCAGTTTAGGTCACCTAACAGAACGAACTCTGAAGCTAGATTAAAAAATGGTGTCCAGGGCACAGCGGGGAGCGGAGGGGGGTCGATAGCAGGTAGCAACAGTGAGAGACTTACTTCTGGAGAGGTTTATTTTTAAAATTATAAGTTCAAACTGTTTGGGTATAGACCTGGAAAGTATGACAGAACTTTGCAGGCTCTCTCTGTAGTAGATTGCAACTCCTCCCCCTTTGGCAGTTCTATCTTGACGGAAAATGTTGTAGCTGGGTATGGAAATCTCAGAATTGTTGGTGGCCTTCCTAAGCCAGGATTCAGACACGGCAAGAACATCAGGGTTGGTGGAGTGTGCTAAAGCAGTGAGTAAAACAAACTTAGGGAGGAGGCTTCTGATGTTGACATGCATGAAACCAAGGTTGGGGACACGCAGGGCCTGGGTTTACCTCCACATCACCCGAGGAACAGAGGAGTAGGATGGGGGTATGGCTAAAGGCTATCAAAACTTGTCGCCTAGTGCGTTGGGGACAAAGAATAAAAGGAGCAGATTTCTGGGAGTGGTAGAATAGATTCAGGGCATTATGTGCAGACAGGGGTATGGTGGGGTGCGGGTACAGCGGAGGTAAGCCCAGGTACTGAGTGATGATAAGAGAGGAAAGCTGACCACGACTCCATTTTGTTGCTCCCTGCCTACAGACAGAAACTAAAACAAGAAGCTCCCGCACTGAGGTCTGTTCAACGCTGGTCCGACCAATCTGATTCCACACTCCAAGACTGCTTCCATCACGTGGACTGGGATATGTTTCGTATTGCGTCAGACAACAACATTGACGAATACGCTGATTTGGTGAGCGAGTTCATTAGAACGTGCGTTGAAGTGGTCGTTCCCATAGCAACGATTAAAACATTCCCAAACCAGAAATTGATGGCAGCATTCGCGTGAAACTGAAAGCGCGAACCACTGCTTTAAATCAGGGCAAGGTGACCGGAAACACGGCATCCCCAGCCGCGCCCTCAGAGCATGCGCAGACCAGCTGTGGCTGGTGTGTTTACGGACATATTCAATCAATCCCTATCTCAGTCTGCTGTTCCCACATGCTTCAAGAGGGCCACCATTGTTCCTGTTCCCAAGAAAGCTAAGGTAACTGAGCTAAACGACTACCGCCCCGTAGCACTCACTTCCGTCATCATGAAGTGCTTTGAGAGACTAGTCAAGGACCATATCACCTCCACCCTACCTGACACCCTAGACCCACTCCAATTTGCTTACCGCCCAAATATGTCCACAGACGATGCAATCTCAACCACACTGTGGCGAAATCTGCACGGAGCCTTCACCGTGCACTGCCACTTTAAGAGCGCATGAGCAGTAAGGAAGGAGGAAATAAAGAGAGCTCATTCAGCTCTTTGGGGAGGGGCTTTCGGGTGGCGCGACAGTTTGATTGTGTGCTGTGCTGCAGAAGTTGTTTGTTTTCAGCGTTTGTAGTTTATAAAGTATTTAACTCAATCATCGGGGTAATCGCTTTAGATCGTGGTTGTTTTTGTTTGGAACCGCGCCCGTTATGGATCGCATGGATTAGTAGCAACATTGTTGCGAAGCTTTAACATACAAACCAACAAACCATCGGACAGTCAGACACCGGCAGGCCTGAAGACCACAGCTAAGATTTCTCTTTTTCTCTCGCTCTCTCTTCCCTCTCGTTCCAGTGCTTTACCCTGCAACAGACTCTCTCTTTTTCAAATGCACTTCCCATTGAAGTTCATTAGAGCTGGACTATTATTTCCCTGCCAGAAGTATTTGGATGGACATTTTAGTTGAAAGGGAGGTTGCTTGCCAGTTGTATATTATGTGAACTGTATTGAGGTGGGGTGTACTAATGACATGTGGCCGGGAAGACTATGGACATTTTTAAGGCCTTTGTTGTGTCGATGAACACCCCCCCCCACCCCCACATTCATACCCTCTGCACTCATCCACTAGAAAATAATACAGATTATTGCAAATCCTCTGTTGATGACTGGGTTCGTTCTTGTATGAAGTTGCTGTGAAATTGCTCTGCCATTATTAGTATTATTGTATGAGGTATTCTTGTTGGGGTTACCCCTGTGCTGTGATGTGGGTTTTATATGGTGTGTATTCTCTTCTCTCTCCACTGGCTGTCTGGTAAACAGGCTACACTCTAGGCAGTCTCTTCTGCTGATGTGTGTGGGTCTGGTAGTGGTACTCTCTCCTATTCTACTCTTTTCCTTTTGGCATGGTTAATACCTGCCTGGCGCCCCAACAATCTTTCTTTACCCCTCTCTAATAAATACCGCTACAACACTGCCCTAACCCATCTGGACAAGAGGAATACCTATGTGAGAATGCTGTTCATCGACTACAGCTCAGCATTTAACACCATAGTACCCTCCAAACTCGTCATCAAGCTCGAGACCCTGGGTCTCGACCCCGCCCTGTGCAACTGGGTACTGGGCTTCCTGACGGGCCGCCCCCAGGTGGTGAGGGTAGGTAACAACATCTCCACCCCGCTGATCCTCAACACTGGGGCCCCACAAGGGTGCGTTCTGAGCCCTCTCCTGTACTCCCTGTTCACCCACGACTGCGTGGCCATGCACGCCTCCAACTCAATCATCAAGTTTGCGGACGACACTACAGTGGTAGGCTTGATTACCAACAACAACGAGACGGCCTACAGGGAGGAGGTGAGGGCCCACAGGGAGGAGGTGAGGGCCCTCGGAGTGTGGTGTCAGGAAAATAACCTCACACTCAACGTCAACAAAACTAAGGAGATGATTGTGGACTTCAGGAAACAGCAGAGGGAACACCCCCCTATCCACATCGATGGAACAGTAGTGGAGAGGGTAGTGAGTTTTAAGTTCCTCGGCGTACACATCACAGACAAACTGAATTGGTCCACCCACACAGACAGCATCGTGAAGAAGGCGCAGCAGCACCTCTTCAACCTCAGGAGGCTGAAGAAATTTGGCTTGTCACCAAAAGCACTCACAAACTTCTACAGATGCACAATCGAGAGCATCCTGTCGGGCTGTATCACCGCCTGGTACGGCAACTGCTCCGCCCACAACCGTAAGGCTCTCCTGAGGGTAGTGAGGTCTGCACAACACATCACCGGGGGCAAACTACATGCCCTCCAGGACACCTCTACCACCCGATGTTACAGGAAGGCCATAAAGATCATCAAGGACAACAACCACCCGAGCCACTGCCTGTTCACCCCGCTATCCAGAAGGCGAGGTCAGTACAGGTGCATCAAAGCTGGGACCGAGAGACTGAAAAACAGCTTCTATCTCAAGGCCATCAGACTGTTAAACAGCCACCACTAACATTGAGTGGCTGCTGCCAACACACTGACTCAACTCCAGCCACTTTAATAATGGGAATTGATGTAAAATATATCACTAGCCACTTTAAACAATGCTACTTAATATAATGTTTACATACCCTACATTATCCATCTCATATGTCTACGTATATACTGTACTCTATATCATCTACTGCATCTTTGTAATACATGTATCACTAGCCACTTTAAACTATGCCACTTTGTTTACATACTCATCTCATATGTATATACTGTACTCGATACCATCTACTGCATCTTGCCTATGCCGCTCTGTACCATCACTCATTCATATATCTTTATGTACATATTCTTTATCCCTTTACACTTGTGTGTATAAGGTAGTAGCTTTGGAATTGTTAGTTAGATTACTTGTTGGTTATTACTGCATTGCCGGAACTAGAAGCACAAGCATTTCGCTACACTCGCATTAACATCTGCTAACCATGTGTATGTGACAAATAAAATTTGATTTGATCTCTGGATAAGCTGGCTATAATGGGTGAGGTCACCGCATGTGTGAGAGGTGGGACAAAGGAGGTATCAGAGGTATAATGAGTGGAACTAGGGGCTCCATTGTAAATTTAAAACATGATAACTAACCTAAACAACAGTATACAAGGCATATCGACATATGAGAGAGACATACAGCGAGGCATAAAGTAACCACAGGTGTTGATTTGGAGAGCTAGCTAAGACAACAACGGGCGAGACAACAACAACAACAGGTAAAATGGAGACGAATGGGCAGAGAGGGTCGGTTAACTACACACAGAGCCTGAGTTTTCGGCTGGGGCCAACAGATATACAATAAAAAAATAAACAGAATGGAGTACCGTGATTAATGGACAGTCCAGCGGGCATCAGCTATGTAGCCAAGTGATCATAGGCTCCAGGGGACAACAATAGATGGAACAGGGAAGCCGCAGAGTAGTCATTACTACGCGGGCGACATGGCGTTTAAAGTTAGTAGCCCAGGGCTAGTAGAAGCGGCTGCTCCGACGTCCAACGGAGACCGGTTGAAGGCATAGCGGATGGAGTATTCGTCGGCAGACCTGCCGTGGTGGTGCGGTGGGGCGCAGTGTCGACTAAGGATCCAAGCCAGATGGCAAAAGAGGTATTGTATTTGTAGTAATTTAGTTTTCTATCCGGGAGATGCGCCTGGCTCACCTGTTTTGAGACCCACCTTTAATCTGTGGGGGGGGGCTGTTTTGCATGCTATTTTGGTATTAATGCGTGTCACATACCAGTTTGCAAAACAAATTAAAATAGTTCATAAAGCCACATACAAACTTGGCCTGTTTATTGTTTTCTTGAATAAGTCAGCTCCAAAATGCAGGTGTTTCAGCCTAGTTTAGAGTTTTCTGTGGTGGTGGGGCAGCCAGCGGAATATAGGGGTTGGTAATGTTCTCTAGTTGTGCTGTGATTGGCTCAGTGTTCTGTCACTCTTGGGGCCACTCCGTCACCGGCATATCTAAGGGTAGAGCTAAAACATTCACGCCCCTTGGGTGCTGCCATAGAGTTACATTAGAAGTACCCATCCAAGAAGGCTCAAAGTCATTGACCACAGATAAAATGATGTTAAATCATGTTATATCTACAGTAGCTTTGATTGGACTGATCATGTCAATATCATACTTTCAGAATCTTAGCTAGCAAGCATCATCATGAATCAAGTCGGCAATCTACTGGCAAATCCTTTTTGATCCTCATCATATGAAGATAAATAATATATAAAACGTATCGGTGCTGATCTGGCATTGGACACAAACATTACACAAGTAAGTTGAAAATCGCAAATGAGTGGTTTGGAAGGAATCAGTGGCTAACTGCAAACGTTTCAAAGCAATCACTAGCCTGTTATTCAGTGGAGTGGATGTGTGTTCCCATGTCTGGATTTAAGGGTCTCTTTTCCAAGCTTAAAAGGATATACATTCAATATTGGCCATGCTGTCAATCTAGCATGACTTCTACCGCGTTCAAAACAACTGGAAACTCAGGACTGGGAAATCTGTTTTCAGTGACTTCAAGACAACTGGGAACTCAGGGGGCTTCGACTGGTAAAATACGTTTTGAGCGGTCATCCAACTCAGAATTGCAGTCCGGGAACGCAGGCCTCTTTCTAGAGATCACTGACGTCATCATCATCATTCAACCTAGTTTTTTTCCTTCCGGAGTTCCCATTTGTGTTGAAAGCATCATAAAGTCAGACTTTGATGACACAATTTACCCATGAAGGACTGCCGCGCCACCTTCCTGTTCAAATGAGCAGAGCACAACAAGGTGAGTTCAGAAATGTATTGTATGCTGCTGCATAAATTATGTGATATGCCAGGGAGATATGTATACTGTAGCTAAGAAAGTCATAATAAGTGTATGTTGTGTAGTAAGCTGTTAATAGCCCCTGTGCCTCACCCTAATAATTTGTTCCCTTTCTCCCTCTTCATTTCACCTACTGTTTTGACTTGGTGAACAGGGAGGATACAGTAAGAACGGCCCATGTTCTGAATTCTGTCGCTTAACAAATAGTTATATTGACTACTATATTATCCACTCCTCGTTCCCTTACGCCATAGTTTGTACATCTCAACTGTCAGTAGAAACCACATTTGTTTAAGCAAATCAGCCATATCAGCTGTTCCCCCCCCAAAAAGACAGTAAATGAGGCTGAATGAATTGTTTTGCTGCCAGACAAGGCTCCACTGACAGCCAGGTGTAGCAGTGGTAAGGTGTTGGGACTGCTGTTGGGACTCTGCTGTTGGGACAGCTTTATGTGGGCCCTAACAGTTTGTGGGCACCGTTTATCACCGTTATAGTGCAATTCATGCATTGTTTAGTGGCTTCGCTGGCATGCATAAAAATACAAAATAAATCTTTGCCCCACCAAGATTTACATGCTAAAATCGCCATGGAACCTCCCTCCAACAGCCCTAGCTGACAAAGCACCCGTAAAAGAATAACAGCAGCAAGGCTTTCATATGTGAGCACATAATATGCACTTTCTGAAAAATCCTTCCTCTCCATCTCCCCTCTCTGTTTTATAGAGCCGGGAGGACTGACTTCAAGACATTTAAGTCAGATTCACAAGCGTGAAATGACAATGTCAATATTCATAAATGTAAAACAATACCGGTCATGCTCACAGAAGAGAGAGAGAGCAGTCAGTACAAGCGATGCAATTGAAGGCCACTCTAAATTAGTGTGCAAAATCAGTTTAGTGATTTAATAAAACCGGGGAGCGGAAGGAGTCTCACCGGGACAAAAACAAGACATCTATATTAGAAACAGCAGGGGAGAATATACTATTCTATATACAGACATTAAATTAACTGTGTCCACAGGGCCACACATACCACCCACACGCCATCTCTCTGTTAAACACACCATAGATTTTTACATTTCAGTCATTTAGCAGATGCTCTTGTCCAGAGCGGCCTACAGGAGCAATTAGAATTAAGTGCCTTGCTCAAGGGCATAGACAGATTTGTTCACCTAGTCAGCTTGGGGATTCGAACCAGCAACCTTTCGGTTACTGCCCAACATCTTAACCACTAGGCTACCTGCAACTCACATATCAGAAATGAATCATCAGACACACTCTCCATCAGGCCGATCTAAAGGTTTTACTTGGTGAATATTTCATGGAGAGGAAAATGAGTGACGGTACCGTATTATCAAACAGAGAGAGGAGAGGAGAAGTAGTCAATGTATTATCAGACAGAGGACGTCTTTCATTATCAGCAGCTTTCCAAGTCCTGTCTGTCAAACACCGGGGCCAGAGAACATGTTCTTAATGACCCCAGTGAGAGGAGGAGAGAGGAGAAACCTACAGTAAGGGGATATCCTCAGCTATATGTAGGCCTCTGCTATGCTCTGATGGAAGCTCCAGATGTGATGAGAGGGGCAGATAGATACCAATAACACCCAGTAAGTCCCAACCCAAGGATTTCCACTTTGATGTAGAGATAATACAGACAGACAATCACAGACTACAAAAGGAAAACCCGCCACGTCCCGGACACCGAGGTCTTGCTTCCAGACAAACTAAAACGCCTTCTTTGCCCGCTTTGAGGATAATACAGTGACACCGACGCGGCCCGCTACCAAGGACTGGCGGGGCCCCCCTCTCCTTCTCCGTGGCTGACGTGAGTAAGACACTTAAACATGTGTTAACCCTCGCAAGGCTGCCGGCCCAGACGGCACATCCCCACATGCTTCAAGATGGTCACCATTGTTCCACCATTGTACCCAAGAAGACAAAAGTAACTGAACTAAATGACTATCGCCCTGTAGCACTCACCTCTGTCATTATGAAGTGCTTTGTGAGACTAGTCCAGGATTATATTACCTCTACCTTACCCGTCACCCTAGACGCACTCCAATTTACCAATGCAATCGCCATCACACTGCACACTTCCCTATCCCATCTGGACAAGAGGAATACCTATGTAAGAATGCTGTTCATTGACTACAGCTCAGCATTCAACACCATAGTATCCTCCAAGCTCATCATTAAGCTTGAGGGCCTGGATCTAAACCCCGCTCTGTGCAACTGGGTCCAGGATTTCCTGACGGGCCCGTCCCAGGTGGTGAGGGTAGGTAACAACATCTCCCACCCCGCTGAGCCTCAACACTGGGGCCCCACAAGGGTGCGTTCTCAGCCCTCCTGTACTCCCTGTTCACCCATGACTGCGTGGCCATGCGCGCCTCCAACTCAATCATCAAGTTTGCAGACGACACAACAGTAGTAGGCTTGATTACCAACAACGACGAAGCAGCCTACAGGGAGGTGGTGAGGGCTATGGGAGTATGGTGTCAGGAACGTAACCTCTCACTCAACGTCAACAAAACAAGGGAGATGATCGTGGACTTCAGGAAACAGCAGAGGGCCAGCAGTGGAGAAGGTGGAAACACACATCATGGACAAACTGAAATGGTCCACCCACACAGACAGTGTGGTGAAGGCAGCATCTCTTCAACCTCAGGAGGCTTAAGAAATTTGGCTTGTCACCTAAAACCCTCAAACTTTTAGATGCACAATTGAGAGCATCCTGTCGGGCTGTATCACTGCCTGGTACAGCAACTGCATGGCTCTCCAGAGGGTAGTGAGGTCTGCACAACACATCACCAGGGGCAAACTACCTGCCCTCCAAGGACCCCTACAGTACCCGATTTCACAGGAAGGCCAAAAAGATCATCAAGGACAACAACCACCCGAGCCACTGCTTGTTCACACCGCTATCAAAAAATTTGCCACTTTAATAAACGGAACACTAGTCACTTTTATAATGCCACTTTATGTTTTCAATAATGTTTACATATCTTGCATTACTCATCTCATATGTATATACTGTATTCTATACTATGGCTTCTTAGCCTATGCCGCTCTGTCATTGCTCATACATATATTTATATATTCTTATTCCATTCCTTTACTTAGATGTGTCTATTAGGTAGTTGTGGAAATGTTAGATATTACTTGTTAGATATTGTTGCACTGTAGGAACTAGAAGCACAAGCACTTCGCAACACTCGCAATAACATCTGCTAAGCATGTGTATGTGACCAATAACATTAGATTTGATAATATTCCAGAGGGGTGAGTGTGATATGAAGCCTCATCTTTAGAGACAGATCTGGACTATGACTCCTGGCCCTGCATCAATACAAGATTCTCACAGCTACTAGGTGCATCTAGGATGGGATATCGTAATCCAGGCATCCAATGGGGCAAGTCAAAGCATGGGTGCTTTAGAGTTTGTGAGTGTGTGTCTAAATGTGTAAAAGAGCGAGAGGAGAGAGAGCAAACAAGAGAAAGAACGAGTGAGTGAGCGATCACACGCCTTAGTACTGTCCGGTGGGCTTTAGCAGTGATTCATATTTAATCGGTTATCAGATAGTGAAACATGGTGTGGATCTACAGCTGCTTTGATGTCAACAACCAGTCAATGGAGACACAAACCGATCCCCACTGCACATCACACCACTGCCCCAGGGCAGCTCTCGGCTCCTCTCTTCTCCTCCATGCCCAACGAGAGAGATGTACAGTATACCATTTGGAAAAGCCTATCCTGTACAGTCATTCTAAGGCCAAACAAACAGGAACACATAGGCTTAGCTAACCCTTGGGCCGGGAGTTTGAAACATGGTGGAGATAGTAAACCGTGTGATAGAAAAATGACATACTTAATTAATATCAAACAAATCAGTTGTAAACTATTATATATTTAACTAAGAGTAAGAGTTTTTAAAAGGGTCCACTCTAGATTCCTGCAGCTAGTCTCGGTGTCGAGGACAGGGGTTTTACTAGGGATATCTTGAAGCTGACAATTGATTGATGTCTCGGTGGTAACTTTACAGCCACATTCCAGTCTATCATTAGTGGTTCGTGTGAGACGTATTTCTCCAGTCTAACTGGGCCTGCATTTGATAGATGAGATATAGTCTGAAAGAATAGAACAAACATTTCAGTATTTGTTCTCCCAGTGGGTCAGAAGTTTACATACACTCAATTAGTATTTGGTAGCATTGCCTTTAAATTGTTTAACTTGGGTCAAACGTTTGAGGCAGCCTTCCACAAGCTTCCCACAATAAGTTGGGTGAATTTTGGCCCATTCCTCCTGACAGAGCTGGTGTAACTGAGTCAGGTTTGTAGGCCTCCTTGCTCGCACACACTTTTTCAGTTCTGACCACTAATTTTCTATAGGATTGAGGTCAGGGCTTTGTGATGGCCACTCCAATACCTTGACTTTGTTGTCCTTAAGCCATTTTTCCACAACTGTCCATTTGGAAGACACATTTGCGACCAAGCTTTAACTTCCTGACTAATGTTTCGAGATGTTGCTTAAATATATCCACCTCATTTTCCTTCCTCATGATGCCATCTATTTTGTGAAGTGCACCAGTCCCTCTTGCAGCAAAGCACCCCTGTGCTTCATGGTTAGGATGGTGTTCTTCGGCTTGCAAGCCTCCCCCTTTTTCCTCCAAACATAACAATGGTCATTATGGCCAACCAGTTCTATTTTTGTTACATCAGATCAGAGGACATTTCTCCAAAAAGTACAATCTTTGTCCCCATGTGCAGTTGCAAACCGTCTGGCTTTCTATGGTGGCTTTGGAGCAGTGGCTTCTTCCTTGCTGAGCGGCCTTTCATGTCGATATAGGACTCATTTTACTGTGGATGTAGATAGTTTTGTACCTGTTTCCTCCAGCATCTTCACAAGGGCCTTTGCTGTTGTTCTGCGATTGATTTGCACTTTTCGCACCCAAGTACGTTCATCTCCAGGAGACAGAACGAGTCTCCTTCCTGAGCGGAATGACGGCTACATGGTCCCATGGTGTTTATACTTGTGTGCTATTGTTTGTACAGATGAACATGGTACCTTCAGGCGTTTGGAAATTGCTCCCAAGGATGAACCAGACTTGTGGAGGTCTACAATTATTTTTCTGAGGTCTTGGCTGATTTCTTTTGATTTTCCCATGAAGAGGCACTGAGTTTGAAGGTAGGCCTTGAAATACATCCACAGGTACACCTCCAATTGACTCAAATGATGTCAATTAGCGTATCAGAAGCTTCTAAAGCCATGACATCATTTTCTGGAATTTTCCAAGCTGTTTAAAGGCACAGTCAACTTAGCGTATGTAAACTTCTGACCCACTGGAATTGTGATATAGTGAATTATAAGTGAAATTATCTGTCTGTAAACAATTGTTGGAAAAATTACTTGTGTCATGGACAAAGTAGATGTCCTGACAGACTTGCCAAAACTATAGTTTGTTAACAAGAAATGTGTGGAGTGGTTGAAAAACGTAAGTGTATGTAAACTTCTGACTTCAACTGTATGTCTCACATGCACCACTAATGATAGACTGGAATGTGGCTGTGAAGCTTTATCGGGGGCGGAGCCAGCCATGGTTGAAGAAGTTTCAGGCTTGGTATATAATATATATACCAGGTATTCCCTGTATGATTCAAGCATTTCGGTCCGACAGTCAAGACTGTTGGATTGACAGCTTCATTATTGCAATAATTAATCGATATTAAATAAAGACGATTGTTTGAAGTCTCTCTCTGTACTGAATTTCCACGACAACAGCAGGAGGGGGAATTACATCAAATTCAGATTGCCAAACATATTGAACAGTAGGCCTATAACCCTGGTTTTAGATGTGAAACATGATCATTGTAGTAATTCACGAGCATAACCTCGATATACAGTAGATCAGCACTGACCCTACTCCAAAGTCCTGTTTTGTTTCCATAAATCTGTCCAGTTCAGAGTTAGATAAAACAGCACTGTTCAGAGGAGAGCAGGTCGGTCAGTTCCATATTTATTCCTGATTGAGTCAGACATGGCCAGGACACTGCATGGGGCTCATCTCCTCATGGCTCCAAACACACCACCTACAGAGGAGCTAACAAGATGAAACAATGATCAGGCCTCCGCAGAGCCTTCTGGAGGTCAAGACACCCTGAAGGCAGAGAGAGAGCCTCCTCGGCAGAGAGAAAGAGTTTTAGGCTAAATCCTGGTAAGAGCTGTAGCCTCCATGTTCCCTGCTGTTCCTTATCTCTTGAGGTATACAGTACACTGTATAAAGACTGGTTTAGGTTGTGATAAGTGCCATTGTTTGTAGCTGTATTTTAGGCATGCGTTGGTAGGATTTGTGATGTTATTGTGATGCTGCGTGAAATGGGAGGCACTGTGGTGTGTAATCTGGGATGAGGAGGGGAACATACGGGAACTGCAGGCAGGATAAAAATGAACGCAAAACTACATTAGAGACACACTCAATCTGACAAGTAATAATTATGACACCATCTCTAGGTGACACCCCTCTAGTCAACACACACAGTCACGCATACGCACGGCTGGTGATAGGTTGCTTTGATCGGCTATAAGACAGAGTCTTTAATTACAGCCAAGCAGCTGAATACATCCAGGAAACACATATTATTAACAAAGTGCATCAAATAATAGAAATGAGAAGATTAAAGGGGAAAGATGAGAAGAATCTTAAAACATCTACACAGGCTAATTAATCAAAGGCTAAATCTTTTTGAATGTATGTATGAATATGTATAGTCCTGGTTACATTGACTATATCGCAGGAGGATGGTACAGTCCATAGGGCTAAAAGAAAAGCGCCACGTGTTAAGAACCACTCTAGATACAGACCATTCACTGCTGTCTTTAGAGACTCTCACATCCACGACGGGAGAGAGGGGCAGAGTGAGAGAGAGAGGCAGAGAGAAAGAGAGAGGCAGAGCGAAAGAGAGGCAGAAAGAGAGAGGCAGAGAGAGAGAGGGGCAGAGCGAGAGAGAGAGAGAAAGGCAGAGCGAGAGAGAGGCAGAGAGAGAGCGCGAGGCAGGGAGAGCGCGAGGCAGAGAGAGGAGAGAGAGAGCGGCAGAGAGAGAGAGAGAGGCAGAGAGAGGCAGAGACTGCGAGAGAGAGGCAGAGACTGCGAGAGAGAGGCAGAGAGAGAGCGCGAGGCAGAGAGAGAGAGAGAGAGCATGAGGCAGAGAGAGAGAGCGCGAGGCAGAGAGAGAGAGAGAGAGAGAGCGCGAGGCAGAGAGAGAGTGAGAGAGAGAGCGCGAGGCAGAGAGAGAGAGCGCGAGGCAGAGAGAGAGAGAGCGCGAGGCAGAGAGAGAGAGAGCGCGAGGCAGAGAGAGAGAGCGCGAGGCAGAGAGAGAGAGCGCGAGGCAGAGAGAGAGAGAGAGAGAGAGCGCGAGGCAGAGAGAGAGAGAGAGAGAGCGTGAGGCAGAGAGAGAGAGAGAGAGCGCGAGGCAGAGAGAGAGAGCGCGAGGCAGAGAGAGAGAGCACGAGGCAGAGAGAGAGAGAGAGCACGAGGCAGAGATCGGCAGAGAGAGAGAGAGGGCAGAGAGAGAGATCGGCAGAGACAGAGAGAGAGACAGAGAGAGAGAGGCAGAGACAGAGAGGCAGAGACAGAGAGGCAGAGACAGAGGCAGAGAGAGAGAGAGGCAGAGAGAGAGCGCAAGGCAGGGAGAGAGCGGCAGGGAGAGCACGAGGCAGAGAAAGAGGCAGAGAGAGAGAGAGGCAGAGACAGAGAGAGAGAGAGGCAGAGACAGAGAGAGGCAGAGACAGAGAGAGAGAGAGGCAGACAGAGAGGCAGAGACAGAGAGAGGCAGAGAGAGAGAGAGAGAGAGTGCGAGGCAGAGAGAGAGAGAGAGCGCGAGGCAGAGAGAGAGAGAGCGAGGCAGAGAGAGAGAGAGAGAGAGCGCGAGGCAGAGAGAGAGAGAGAGAGAGAGAGAGAGAGAGCGTGAGGCAGAGAGAGAGAGAGAGAGCGCGAGGCAGAGAGAGAGAGCGCGAGGCAGAGAGAGAGAGCACGAGGCAGAGAGAGAGAGAGCACGAGGCAGAGATCGGCAGAGAGAGAGAGAGGCAGAGAGAGAGAGATCGGCAGAGACAGAGAGAGAGACAGAGAGAGAGAGGCAGAGACAGAGAGGCAGAGACAGAGAGGCAGAGACAGAGGCAGAGAGAGAGAGAGGCAGAGAGAGAGCGCAAGGCAGGGAGAGAGAGAGGCAGGGAGAGCACGAGGCAGAGAGAGAGGCAGAGAGAGAGAGAGGCAGAGACAGAGAGAGAGAGAGGCAGAGACAGAGAGAGGCAGAGACAGAGAGAGAGAGGCAGAGACAGAGAGGCAGAGACAGAGAGAGGCAGAGAGAGAGAGAGAGAGGCAGAGACAGAGAGAGAGGCAGAGACAGAGAGGCAGAGACAGACAGAGAGGCAGAGACAGACAGAGGCAGAGACAGAGAGAGGCAGAGACAGAGAGAGAGAGAGAGGCAGAGACAGAGAGAGAGAGAGGCAGAGACACAGACAGAGAGAGGCAGAGACAGACAGAGAGAGGCAGAGACAGAGAGAGAGAGAGAGAGAGAGAGGCAGAGACAGAGAGAGAGAGAGACACAGACAGAGAGAGGCAGAGACAGAGAGAGGCAGAGACAGAGAGAGAGAGAGAGAGGCAGAGACAGAGAGAGAGCAGAGACAGAGAGAGAGAGGCAGAGACAGAGAGAGAGAGAGGCAGAGACAGAGAGAGAGAGAGGCAGAGACAGAGAGAGACAGAGACAGAGAGAGGCAGAGACAGGGAGAGAGAGAGACAGAGACAGAGAGAGAGAGAGGCAGAGACAGAGAGAGGCAGAGACAGAGAGAGAGAGGCAGAGACAGAGAGAGAGAGAGAGAGAGAGAGAGAGGCAGAGAGAGAGGCAGAGGCAGAGAGAGAGAGAGGCAGAGACAGAGAGAGGCAGAGGCAGAGAGAGAGAGAGGCAGAGGGAGAGAGTGAGAGAGGCAGAGAGAGAAATAGAGAGGCAGAGAGAGAGGCAGAGGGAGAGAGAGAGGCAGAGGGAGAGAGAGAAAGAGAGCATGAGGCAGAGAGAGGCAAAGAGTGAGAGAGGCAGAGAGAAAGAGACAGAGGCAGAGGGAGAGAGGCAGAAAGAGAGCGCGAGGCAGGGAGAGAGAGGCAGAGACAGAGGAAGAGACAGAGAGAGAGGCAGAGAGAGAGCACGAGGCAGAGAGCGAAAGAGAGCACGAGGCAGAGAGCGAGAGAGAGAGGCAGAGAGAGGAGAGAGAGAGGCAGAGAGAGAAAGAGAGAGAGGCAGGGGCAGAGAGAGCGAGAGAGAGAGGCAGAGAGAGGAGAGAGAGAGGCAGAGAGAGAAAGAGAGAGAGGCAGGGGCAGAGAGAGGAGAGAGAGAGGCAGAGAGAGAAAGAGACAGAGAGGCAGGGGCAGAGAGAGGCAGAGAGAGAGAGTGAGAGAAAGAGAGGCAGAGAGTGAGAGAGAAAGAGAGCGAGGCAGAGAGAGAGAGCGAGGCAGAGAGAGAGCGAGGCAGAGAGAGAGAGACAGAGCGAGCGGCAGAGAGCGAGGCAGAGAGAGAGCGAGCGAGGCAGAGAGAGAGCGAGGCAGAGAGAGAGAGAGAGAGCGAGGCAGAGAGAGAGAGAGAGATGGAGCGAGGCAGAGAGAGAGAGAGCGAGAGAGAGAGAGAAATGAGGAAAGGCAGCAGACAACAGGAAATGAATAAGGTTGGCCTAACTGTTGTAAGTCCCATGGGCCGAAAGTCAATGTATGACATATAATACACAAAGTAAGAGGGAGGAGAATGTCACAAAGGAAAAGGGAGAGGGTTAGATAGAAAATGCAAGAGCGAGCCATTATTTGTTCAATGTTGCCCTCAAGATGTCATTACTTATTACACATATTAATGCATATTCATGACTGCTAAGGCACCAGTGACCCGTTGAGATCTCTGTCTGGCATGCTGAGTCTCCAGACCAGAAAGAGGCCTGCGGCAGGCCGTCAGCTCTTTGTGGACGACTGACAGTTTACGCAGACAAACAGGCTCCCGCCGCACGGATTTGGACAGACACACACACACACGGCCGTCATCTTACTCATCTCATCCCTGCTACCCTGAGGCAGACAGCCAGGCATGACTCGTTAAACCCCACATGGAGATGTGTGATCTGTGTCAATGACTCTGGGTTGTCTAGCAGCTCTATATACTATCCTCTCGTCATACTTGAGTAAAAGCAGAAGATACGTTCATAGAAAATGACTCAGGTAAAAGTGAAAGACACCTAGTAAAATACTCCCCGAGTAAAAGTCTAAAAGTATTTGGTTTTAAATATACTTAAGTATGAAAAGTAAATGCAATTGCTAAAATATTCTTAAGTATCAAAAGTAAAAGTATAAATAATTTCAAATTCTTTATATTAGGAAAACCAGATGGCGCAATTTTCTTGTTTTTCTAATTGACGGATAGCCAGGGGCACACTCCAACATAATTTACAAATGAGGCATTTGTGTTTAGTGAGTCCGCCAGATCAGAGGGAGTCGGGATGACCACGGATGTTATTTTGATAAGTGTGTGAATTGGATCATTTTCCCGTCCTGGAGTAAAAAGTACCTTATTTTCTTTAAGAACGTAGTGGAGTAAAAGTAGGCAAAATATAAAGACATAAATATAAATACAAAAAAAAACAACTAGAGTAAAAATACTTGAAAGTACTACTTAACATCACTGGTGGTGGCTAAGCATGTCTGAAACATCCAACGCTCAGAGTCAGTGAAATGATTTCACTCTGCTGTAGTGCTTATATACTTTGTATATAGTGGTTCTAGACTTTAAAAACAGAGTTGCCAAACTCAACAGCGTGATAAAGGACTCTGTTCTCCTCCATTTGTCCTGAGAGAAATGGGAGGCAGTGGAGCCAAGACCAAACATAACTTAATGGAATGAACACACAAACTTAATTACAGTACAAATGTCAACATGATGGATTTAAATGACTATTATTTATTTTAAATACGCTCACCTTACTTGCTCCAGCTTAGACAGTAGCTTAAGCGATATTTTCAACTGCTTAAAAATAAATAAAGAGAGTGTGCCAGGAAGAAAAGGTCAAACCTCTGACCAGTAAAGTAGTATTGGAGTCAGAACTTGAACGGAGAGTTGGAGAAAAATTCAGACAATAACCTTTCAGTGATTTTAAAGATGGTGGCGTTAACTCAAGGGCTCTCCATCCCTCTGTGCTTCAAGTTAAAAAAAAAAACTCAACTTTGTGACAAATGTCACATCTATTTTGCTCAGGCAGTTCAGTTGCAGTGTGGGGGGGAAGATTATTCATTTTCTAGAAGAATTGATTGCTGACGAGTCTGTGCGTCATTGCCACCCTAACCCACTATTATAGCCCCTCAACTTCATGGCCAGAGATGTTCCTTCCTGTATGTTACAGCAACACAGCTAGGGACCATGACAGCATTAGTAGGCAATCTCTATTATTATTACATTCAAAATGCCTCGACTTCCTGAAGAAAACTCCTAGCCGCTTCGGAAATCAAGCATCCGACCACACCACTCCAGATGACAAGAGTAGCATAACATGGCGTGGAGTGGTGGCTGATTGCAATCATTGCAGAATGAAGAACTGGGGTAGAGGAGGGTGAGTACCTCCCACCTCCTTCCTCCCGCTAGGCTGCCTCTCACCTCTTCCAAAGATAGACCATCTCCCGCAGAGGTGAAAGTGCTGTACTTTTCATTGACAAAATAAATAAATACCGTAAACTGCTGTTTTTTAAAATATCCCCCCCCCCCCAAAATGTTTGCGACGCCCATTCACATTCAATCATCCACAAACATCACTGTTGATGACTTCGTAATAGGTTAGTACCTATTACCCCGAAGTCATCAACACGCCGTCAGAATGAATCCGCGATATTCAGCTCATGACTTCTGAGGCCGACCTTAACCCACCTGACTGACTGATTTAAATCAAGTTGAAAGTGCAGATAAGGGAGGGAGTATAGATGCGCTGAAAAGTTGGAGGTTACATAAGTAGCCATTCAAAGCTGATTTAAATGGTTAGAAGGGCAGTGTTGAAATGGTCTTTTTCTCTCCCAGTTGTTAATTACAGAACTTGACAACATCATATTACTGTTTCTCTGCCCTGACGGTATCCATGGCAACTGGCCATAGGAAAAATTAAGTAGTCGAAAGTCGGGAATAATTAATCAGTATTGTCTAAATGTAGTCTAAATATCGCAGATCGCAAAAGTCCTAGTCAATGGCAGCTTTTTTGAATAGCCATTTAGTAAACAGAGAACACAGTAGACTTACATCCCACACGGATTCGGAGAACTGTTGTTCTACTCATGTGGTGAAGGACAATGACCAAAAGGAGCGGAGGAAGGCAAGGTGCATTCTTCATTTAGTTTTCAGTTCTGTTGGCATCCCACATATGCCTGTGTGCATTCAACCGAATGAAAAGCTGCACAAAGGAATGACAGTGGAAACATGTACTTTTATTCAAGGTAACGAATTGAAAACTCTGTTTCGCACTCAATCTTTATGTTTTTGATGTTGTCATACTTGGATGAAAACACAAACTCTTTTCTTCTGGATCTCTCCGTGGGTTTAAAAAAGAAGAAGTAAACATCAGTTGTCATTCATTCTACTGAAAAGATAGAGCTGGGGTGAGGGGTATTGCCCTAGATACCTTTTACATTTTTTGATTAAATAACTTCAGGGGACCAGGACGCCAGAGGGGCTGAACGTCTCAAGAGAACAGACGCTGGTTCTATGGCTCTCTAGTTCTACTGTATCTTAGCAACAGGTTCCTGTCAGTTTAGAGGCTAAAATGAAGAAGTGGTGGAGGTGAGGGATGTAAAGATGGAGAAGAAAAGAGATCGAGGCATGCTCACCTCTTAGTCCAAAATAGAACCCGTCCAATTCAGTCCCATGTACATCCGGTCATTCTGTAGATGGTAAAGTGGCACAGAACTATCATATTCACTTTGCCAGACTCACTTTTCTTATTTATTTAACAGTACGACACCATTATTATACTAGCAGTGAGGGATATTTAATGTTGTATGAATGTCTTATACTAAGTACTCATATAGAAATGCCAGGCTTTTTCAAATATAGTATTCAGAGGTACTGCATCCTGATGTTACTGTAAATTCCCTGCAAACAGACAGCTTTACACATTAAATCACTAGAGGAGAGAAAGGGAGAGCGAGACAGAGAGAGGGGTGGATGCATAGATTGGGGAAAAAGACAAAGAGTGAGAGAGAGAGGGATGGGTGGACGGATAGACGGGGAGAGAGAAAGCTAGCGTGAACAAGGCAAGCTGCTTTTCATCCCTGGTCTGTTTAATGGACTTAATTTGCATGTCTATCAGCAGTGTCAGGGCTCTGAGGAGACGCTAGTAGAGTGAACGACTGTAGCACGGTCTGCCAGACGTGGCACTGATAGAACGCTCTTTCATGAAAACGGCTAGCGCGATTCCTTATTCTACATGTCAGAGGCATGTTCTACATCATTTATTTAGATCTGAATGCTTCACAAATGTTGGGCGGGAAGGTGGCCTAGCGGTTAAGAGCGTTGGGCCAGTAACGTAAAGATTGCTGGTTTCAAATCCCGAGCTGACTAGTTGAACAATCTGCCGGTGTGCCTTTGAGCAAGGCACTTAACCCTAATTGCTCCTGTAAGTCGCTCTGGAAAAGAATGTCTGCTAAATGACTGAAATGTACCTTGCTGAATACGGCCCAGGTGCCCAACAGACCAGTGCCCGGTTCGATCTGCAATCACAAGCCTGACCATATACAGATGGACCAATCAGAACACATCTTTCCCATCTCCGTCTTTAGTATTGTCTAGGCTAGTCTAGCCAGAAATAAATGGCACGCAAGTTTTTTTTAAAACAACACTGTCAGAAATCTGAAAGTAAATGTCACATCGTTGTTCAGTGATGACAGTAATTCGTCAGAAGCTCATATCACATTTCTTAAATGTAGTTGATGTGTTCTATCTTGATAAAATTATATTATTCCAGCTACAGCTTTCTTAAAATCAAATCTAAATTTTATTTGTCACATACACATGGTTAGCAGATGTTAATGCGAGAGTAGCGAAATGCTTGTGCTTCTAGTTCCTGACAACGAGTAATCTAACCTAACAATGAGTCATCTAATCTAACCTAACCAATGAGTAATCTAACCTAACAATGAGTCATCTAATCTAACCTAACCAACGAGTCATCTAACCTAACAATGAGTCATCTAATCTAACCTAACCAACGAGTAATCTAACCTAACAATTCCACAACTACTACCTTATACACACAAGTGTAAAGGGATAAAGGATATGTACATAAAGATATATGAATGAGTGATGGTACAGAACGACATAGGCAAGATGCAGTAGTAGATGGTATCGAGTACAGTATATACATATGAGATGAGTAATGTAGGGTATGTAAACAAAGTGGCATAGTTTAAAGTGGCTAGTGATACATGTATTACATAAAGATGCAGTAGATTATATAGAGTACAGTATATACATATACAAATGAGACGAGTAATGTAGGGTATGTAAACATTATATTAAGTGGCATTGTTTAAAGTGGCTAGTGATAACTTTTTTACATCAATTTCCATTATTAAAGTGGCTGGAGTTGAGTCAGTATGTTGGCAGCAGCCACTCAATGTTAGTGGTGGCTGTTTAACAGTCTGATGGCCTTGAGATAGAAGCTGTTTTTCAGTCTCTCGGTCCCTGCTTTGATGCACCTGTACTGACCTCGCCTTCTGGATGATAGCGGGGTGAACAGGCAGTGGCTCGGGTGGTTGTTGTCCTTGATGATCTTTATGGCCTTCCTGTGACATTGGGTGGTGAAGGTGTCCTGGAGGGCAGGTAGTTTGCCCCCGGTGATGCGTTGTGCAGACCTCACTACCCTCTGGAGAGCCTTACGGTTGTGGGCGGAGCAGTTGCCGTACCAGGCGGTGATACAGCCCGACAGGATGCTCTCGATTGTGCATCTGTAGAAGTTTGTGAGTGCTTTTGGTGACAAGCCAAATTTCTTCAGCCTCCTGAGGTTGAAGAGGCGCTGCTGCGCCTTCTTCACAACGCTGTCTGTGTGGGTGGACCAATTCAGTTTGTCCGTGATGTGTACGCCGAGGAACTTAACTCACTACCCTTTCCACTACTGTCCCGTCGATGTGGATAGGGGGGTGCTCCCTCTGTTGTTTCCTGAAGTCCACAATCATCTCCTTTGTTTTGTTGACGTTGAGTGTGAGGTTATTTTCCTGACACCACACTCCGAGGGCCTTCACCTTCTCCCTGTAGGCCGTCTCGTCGTTGTTGGTAATCAAGCCTACCACTGTAGTGTCGTCCGCAAACTTGATGATTGAGTTGGAGGCGTGCATGGCCACGCAGTCGTGGGTGAACAGGGAGTACAGGAGAGGGCTCAGAAAGCACCCTTGTGGGGCCCCAGTGTTGATTCTCACATAGGTATTCCTCTTGTCCAGATGGGTTAGGGCAGTGTGCAGTGTGGTTGCGATTGCGTCGTCTGTGGACCTATTGGGGCGGTAAGCAAATTGGAATGGGTCTAGGGTGTCAGGTAGGGTGGAGGTGATATGGTCCTTGACTAGTCTCTCAAAGCACTTCATGATGACGGAAGTGAGTGCTACGGGGCGATAGTCATTTAGCTCAGTTACCTTAGCTTTCTTGGGAACAGGAACAATGGTGGCCCTCTTGAAGCATGTGGGAACTGAACATGGTCTAATTCAGACGTGTCAGAGCCTTATGTCTGAACCCAGATTGACATTTCAGAGCTATAAATGGTGCCATCTGCCATCTTAATGGGTTATAAAATATGATTTCACTGCAAAACAGTTCTTAGCTGAATTGTGGAAACTTTGATGCTCAATATCGCAGAACTATGCTTCACGCAGATAGAACCTTTATAGTCACAACTAGCCAGATGGCCACAACTAGATAACTAGCAACATTATAATTAAATCTCAATGGATTCGGTTTTGAACGAAGCAGCTGCCTGTTAGCTGCTGAGAGTCAGTGGAGTAGCTAACTAGCCATGTGCAAACTGCAAATGACAATGATAACCATTTAGCAAACGTTAGCTGCAAGCAAACTGGCACTGGCAGTATGGGATAAAGGAGAGTTAATAAAATGATTTATTTCATCTTGACAGCTAGCTTGGTAAAGCATTCAGGGTTGTGTGCGTTGTGCTGCACTTACCACCCCATTCGTTTCATATGAAGTGTGTGACTGCCTGGCTCAGTTATCAAACTAACATTAAGAGACACGGTTGAGTAAAATATATATATATTATGCAGATTTATTGTTTTAGTTAGAACAAGTCAGATGAAAAGGGGGTGGATTAGTCTGGGAAAAGTGCCTTATTTCTTTGTTATCATCACTCCTTTCGGCTGCCCTCTCAGGTTGGTACCCAGCAGGCCTCGTCTTTTGTTCCATACCGTGTCTTTTGTTCCATACCGTGTCTGCGAATATAAAGCTTTCGCCCCCACCCCTCCCGGAAACCACTTTCTCAAAGCGAAGGATCCAGATCACGTTCTGCACATGTCATTTACCATCTAAAAAACTATCAGCATTTGCGTGATGTAGGCTAATCTCTATATTTGCTGCCATAATGTAGCCACTAGCCAGAGTTCCTGAATGAATAACACTACCTCGTTGACTACCTGTCTGCCTCCTGCTTAGCCAATCTTTTGCAATGATGAGCCAAGAGAATGACAGGCCTCCTACTGTGCTAAGTACCTATCGGCCTTCAGTTCTCACATTGTGTCCCACCTCGTGGGTCTAACAAGGAGCAGCAGATCTTATGACAGCAGCCCTAATGCTCCACCTCCTATCCTCCGCTTCTATTTTTCCTATTTTCCTGGCCATCAGTCTTCTCATCCTGCTCCCTCTCTCTGAGTCCAACCTGGCAACTCTGATTGGCAAAGCTGCATTAAAAGAGATGCTTTCATTGTTTGCAGGTTCTGTGTGCTTGTAGACAGGCAGACAGTCACAGAACGGTGCTGTAGCTCTTCTGTTTACTCCTTCGGCCTGTTTCTGTGCCCGTCTCTCTTTCCGTCCCATGCCAAATATACACAACAGATGTACTACAACAGTCAGCTACAAGAGTTTAAAAGGTAGAACACCAGAAGAAAAGCTAGTGGTGGAGATCCACGTTCAAATGACTTTAAAAAATACATATCTTCACAGACATAAAGAATCATCTACAAAGCAATTATATGTGATTAACTCATTTTAGAAGGTCTCGTAGTATCAACAAGGACTACAAATTCTAGGTTGCTAGCAACAACATTAGTGCAGCGTGCAAGTTAGCTTACATTAACCATCTACAAATGTAGGAGCAGACGGAAGATCTGTGCTATGTGAACAACAAAACATGTACTGCCGACATTCTGGGCAGCGGTGCTTAGTACCTTTCGGCCTTCAGTAGCCTTGAGTCGTAACACACAACCTGTCAGATCAGCAGACTTCAACAAGGCATCTGTCCACTAAGCCCAAGCTCCTCCACTCCTCATGTAGGCAGGACTAGGGTTTGAAATCATTTCACTATTCGAATAGTATCATGAATTTGTGTCAGATATCCGGATATTTGAAATACACGTGTTATTTTTTAAAACTTATGTTTTGACCTGAGCACTGTTGTGCGAGGGAGAGAGGCTGGCGCTCTATTGCTGCAGCTGCGGCGGGGGCGGTGTGTGTGTGTGTGTGTGAGAGATGGGGGCGGGCAGATGGAGAGAGAGACACAGTAGCCACTAGCAAAGGCAACTCAGCTACAGCCAATATTAGCTAACTGGTAGCAGCCACAATGTTATTTACCATCCCAAACAGTGCCTGTTTTGACTGGAGTAGCCTAGAGAAGCTAGCCAGCTATAGCTAGGTATGCTAGCCAGCTATAGCTAGGTATGCTAGCCAGCTATAGCTAGGTAAGCTAGCCAGCTATAGCTAGGTATGCTAGCCAGCTATAGCTAGGTAAGCTAGCCAGCTATAGCTAGGTAAGCTAGCCAGCTATAGCTAGGTAAGCTAGCCGGCTATAGCTAGGTATGCTAGCCAGCTATAGCTAGGTAAGCTAGCCAGCTATAGCTAGGTAAGCTAGCCAGCTATAGCTAGGTATGCTAGCCAGCTATAGCTAGGTATGCTAGCCAGCTATAGCTAGGTATGCTAGCCTGCTATAGCTAGGTATGCTAGCCTGCTATAGCTAGGTATGCTAGCCAGCTATAGCTAGGTATGCTAGCCAGCTGTAGCTAACTACTGTAGGCTAGAGGCTACATGCTGAGCTTTCTCCCCAACCCAATTCCGATAAAACAATAGCCTACCTGTTGGTTTCTCATTGTTTCTCATTTCACTAACTTTTAATTCCATAATTTTATTCCATCCTGCATTGCATTAGAGAACTCTTACTCCACATTGAGCTAATTTAGAAAATGCCTTTGTGTTAAAATAGGCCCATACATTTTTTAATTGTAAAAAATAAATAAATCACAAGTATTCGAATACTACCCTCCGTTCGGATATTTGAATAAGCATGCACATCCCTAGGCGAGACACCATATGACTGAGGACCTGTCCACCTGGCTTCCCTGTGGTGTGGGTGGAGGACACAGATGGAGGCCTTTACACCCTGTTTCCAGGCTCTAAACTGGGCAGCGTCAGCACAGAGCAAGGCAAGCATCTGGGAGGCAGATTTCTGGAAGTGTAGACTCGATACCCTGTCCCGCAGAAGTGGGAGACAGTAACCCTAACCCCCTCCATCTGGCTGGTTTGTTTCCAGCATGGAAACATCACCATGGAAACAGACCAAGCCTGGAATATTGAAGGAGAGGATGGCTACTTTGGTATTACCACCACTAGACTGTAGTGGTTCTGTGGTGAGTGACAGAGCACCAATCAGAAACAAACCTGCGATCGTGAATATGACCACACCCCTTACCTTCATAGTCCTTACCTTTATAACTACAGACGTCTTTAAACTCTCACCATTAAGTTGCTTGATGAAACACATACTCTTCCATTAGAGAACAGTTAATCTGGTAATGGGTTACATAATACTTCCCTGCCTGGTTTAAAGGTGGTGCTCTGGTGGCCTTACCTTGGCACGCGGTCCGCCGTCGTTGTACAGCCCTGGTGACTAGGCGGCGTCTGTGTTTTCTCCGTCTCCTCTACAACGGTAGCCAGACCCTGCTGCTGCAGCTGGTGATAGTGCTGCTTCAGCTGGTCATGGTGCTGCTGCTCGTGGTGGTGGTGCCGTTGGTGGTGCTTCTCTCCCTCAGTGCTCTGTCCACTACCCTTTGGCCGCTGCCCCTCTTCTTCCTCCATCTCCTCTTCCATCGTCTTCTTCCCCCGGCCTTCTCCCTCCTCGTCGCTCTCCTCATCGAGCATGTCGTCCACCTGACAACAGAGAGTTGGTTTGGTGAGGCTTGGCTCCCCCAGGGTAGGGTGGTCTATACAGTACAGCAGGCATCTCACTATCCACCAGAGCGCAACATACAGTAGACCTCAACTCTTCACATAGATCCCATCAGATGATTAGAGAACACACTGAACCAACCCCTCACTTTAACTCTTTACTTAGAGTTTGTTCTCTTGCACATCAGGTGGCAACAGCAGTTAACATGGCCCAGCAGCAAATTACATAACAGCTCTTCACATATGGATTCCTCTGGCCTGTTACCAAGTTTAATTACTGTCTATTCTGAAGGGAATAACCTATCAGATGCCTCTTTGTCTGCAGGGAACACCAATCAGATGCTGTTTGGACAGTTATTGAGAGAGGATCATTTACCTGGAAAGTCTATAGGAATGCACATTAGGCGAAGGCTTTATATTCCTATAGGAAAAACAGCTCAGACAATATTTTCTTTCAATTGAATCTGATACATTATTAGCTAATATGAATTGAATCTGAAACATTATTAGCTAACATAATGGTGCTGGATGGAATGGTGGACGTTTTTACGAGCTCCTGACCAATTGTGCCATTGTGTATTTGTTTCCTATGACCGAAAAGTGCTTCTGGACATCAGAACAGCTAACACTAACCTCAATTTGGACGAGTCAGAGACGAAAGACGTATTGATTATCCTGGAGCAGGCCCAAATCCCAAATCGCCTCCACCCTCTGTTCCATTGGCGAATGTGCAATCACTGGAGAATAAACTGGACGAGTTCCGTTCAAGACTATCCTATCAACAGGGCATTAAGGACTGTAATATACTATGCTTCTCAGAGTCATGGCTGAGCAAGGACATGGATAATACACAGTGCATTCAGAAAGTATTCAGAACACTTGTACCACACTTTGTTACATTTCAGCTTTATTCTAAAAGGGATTAAATAAATAATAAATCCTCAATCTTCTCATTGATCATCCTTGAGATGTTTCTACAACTTGATTGGAGTCTACATTTGGTAAATTCAATTGATTGGACATGATTTGGAAAGACACACACCTGTCTATACAAGGTCCCACAGTTGACCATGCATGTCAGAGCAAAAACCAAGCCATGAGGTTGAAGGAATTGTCCATAGAGCTCCGAGACAGGATTGTGTCGAGGCACAGATCTGAGGAAGGGTACAAACATATTTCTTCAGCATTGAAGGTCCCCAAGAACACAGTGGCCTCCATCATCCTTAAATGGAAGAGGTTCAGAACCACGAAGACTCTTCCTAGAGCTGGTCACCCTGCCAATTGAGTAATTGGGGTAGAAGGGCTATGGTCAGGGAGGTGACCAAAAACCCAGTGGTCCCTCGGACAGAGCTCAAGAGTTCCTCTGTGGAGATGGGAACACCTTCCAGAAGGACAACCATCTCTGCAGGGACTGGGAGATGAGTCAGGATCGAGGCAAAGATGAACGGCGCAAAGTACAGAGAGATCCTTGATGAAAACCTGCTCCAGAGCGCCTCCAACAGGACAACGACCCTAAGCACACAGCCAAGACAACGCAGGAGTGGCTTCAGGACAAGTCTGAGTGGCCCAGCCAGAGCCCGGACTTGAACCCGATCAAACATCTCTGGAGAGACCAGCCACACTCCCCATCCAACCTGACAGAGCTTGAGAGGATCTACAGAGAAAAAAAAAATGGGAGAAACTTCCAAGGTTGTAGCATCATACCCAAGAAGACTTGAGGCTGTAATCGCTGCCAGAGGTGCTTCAACAAAGTGCTTCTAGATCACCTTCTAGATCACCTCCTAGATCACCTCTACTCCACACAGAGACGCATACAAAGCTGTCCCCCAACATCCATTAGGCAAATCAGAACATAACTCTATTCTCCTGATTCCGGCTTACAAGCAACAACTCAAACAGGAAGTATAAGTGACAGGCTCAATACAGAAGTGGGCCTATGAAGCGGATGCTAAGTTAATGGACTGTTTCGCTACCACAGACTAGAATATGTTCTGGGATTCTTCCGATGGCATTGAGGAGGTTACAACATCAGTCACCGGCTAATAAGTGCATCGACGATGTCCCCACAGTAACCGTACATACATATCCCAACCAGAAGCCATGGATTATAGAGCGTTCCTCACTGAGTTCCCTGAATTCCTATCGGACCTTGTAGTCATAGCAGATAATATTCTAATCTTTGGTGACTTTAATATTCACATGGAAAAGTCCACAGACCCACTCCAAAAGGCTTTCAGAGCCATCATCGACTCATCGTCTCTGGAACCACTCACTGTCACAGTCATACACTGGACCTAGTTTTGTCCCATGGAATAAATGTTGTGGATCTTAATGTTTTTCCTCATAATCCTGGACTATCAGACCACCATTTTATTACGTTTGCAATTGCAACAAATAATCTGCTCAGACCCCAACCAAGGAACATCAAAAGTTGTGCTATAAATTCACAGACTACACAAAGATTCCTTGATGTCCTTCCAGATTCCCTCTGTCTACCCAAGGATGCCAGAGGACAAAAATCAGTTAACCACCTAACTGAGGAACTCAATTTAACCTTGCGCAATACCCTAGATGCAGTTGCACCCCTAAAAACTAAAAACATTTCTCATCAGAAACTAGCTCCCTGGTACACAGAAAATACCCAAGCTCTGAAGCAAGCTTCCAGAAAAATTGGAACGGAAATGGCGCCACACCAAACTGGAAGTCTTCCGACTAGCTTAGAAAGACAGTACCGTGCAGTACCGAAGAGCCCTTACTGCTGCTCGATCATCCTACTTTTCAAACTTAATTGAGGAAAATAAGAACAATCCGAAATTCCTTTTTGATACTGTCGCAAAGCTGACTAAAAAGCAGCATTCCCCAAGAGAGGATGACTTTCACTTTAGCAGTGATAAATTCATGAACTTCTTTGAGGAAAAGATTATGATTATTAGAAAGCAAATTACGGACTCCTCTTTAAATCTGTGTATTCCTTCAAAGCTCAGTTGTCCTGAGTCTGCACAACTCTCCCAGGACCTAGGATCAAGAGAGACGCTCAAGTGTTTTAGTAATATATCTCTTGACACAATGATGAAAATAATCATGGCCTCTAAACCTTCAAGCTGCATACTGGACCCTATTCCAACTAAACTACTGAAAGAGCTGCTTCCTGTGCTTGGCCCTCCTATGTTGAACATAATAAACGGCTCTCTATACACCGGATGTGTACCAAACTCACTAAAGGTGGCAGTAATAAAGCCTCTCTTGAAAAAGCCAAACCTTGATCCAGAAAATATAAAAAACTATCGGCCTATATCGAATCTTCCATTCCTCTCAAAATTTTTAGAAAAGGCTGTTGCGCAGCAACTTACTGCCTTCCTGAAGACAAACAATGTATACGAAATGCTTCAGTCTGGTTTTAGACCCCATCATAGCACTGAGACGGCACTTGTGAAGGTGGTAAATGACATTTTAATGGCATCGGACCGAGGCTCTGCATCTGTCCTCGTGCTCCTAGACCTTAGTGCTGCTTTTGATACCATCGATCACCACATTCTTTTGGAGAGATTGGAAACCCAAATTGGTCTACACGGACAAGTTCTGGCCTGGTTTAGATCTTATCTGTCGGAAAGATATCAGTTTGTCTCTGTGAATGGTTTGTCCTCTGACAAATCAACTGTAAATTTCGGTGTTCCTCAAGGTTCCGTTTTAGGACCACTATTGTTTTCACTATATATTTTACCTCTTGGGGATGTCATTCGAAAACATAATGTTAACGTTCACTGCTATGCGGATGACACACAGCTGTACATTTCAAAGAAACATGGTGAAGCCCCAAAATTGCCCTTGCTAGAAGCATGTGTTTCAGACATAAGGAAGTGGATGGCTGCAAACTTTCTACTTTTAAACTCAGACAAAACAGAGATGCTTGTTCTAGGTCCCAAGAAACAAAGAGATCTTCTGTTGAATCTGACAATTAATCTTAATGGTTGTACAGTCGTCTCAAATAAAACTGTGAAGGACCTCGGCATTACTCTGGACCCTGATCTCTCTTTTGAAGAACATATCAAGACCATTTCAAGGACAGCTTTTTTCCATCTACGTAACATCGCAAAAATCAGAAACTTTCTGTCCAAAAATGATGCAGAAAAATTAATCCATGCTTTTGTCACTTCTAGGTTAGACTACTGCAATGCTCTACTTTCCGGCTACCCGGATAAAGCACTAAATAAACTTCAGTTGGTGCTAAATACGGCTGCTAGAATCCTGACTAGAACCAAAAAATTTGATCATATTACTCCAGTGCTAGCCTCTCTACACTGGCTTCCTGTCAAAGCAAGGGCTGATTTCAAGGTTTTACTGCTAACCTACAAAGCATTACATGGGCTTGCTCCTACCTATCTCTCTGATTTGGTCCTGCCGTACATACCTACACGTACGCTACGGTCACAAGACGCAGGCCTCCTAATTGTCCCTAGAATTTCTAAGCAAACAGCTGGAGGCAGGGCTTTCTCTTATAGAGCTCCATTTTTATGGAACGGTCTGCCTACCCATGTCAGATACGCAAACTCGGTCTCAACCTTTAAGTCTTTACTGAAGACTCATCTCTTCAGTGGGTCATATGATTGAGTGTAGTCTGGTCCAGGAGTGGGAAGGTGAACGGAAAGGCTCTGGAGCAACGAACCACCCTTGCTGTCTCTGCCTGGCCGGTTCCCCTCTTTCCACTGGGATTCTCTGCCTCTAACCCTATTACAGGGGCTGAGTCACTGGCTTACTGGGGCTCTCTCATGCCGTCCCTGGAAGGGGTGCGTCACCTGAGTGGGTTGATTCACTGATGTGGTCATCCTGTCTGGGTTGGCGCCCCCCCTTGGGTTGTGCCATGGCGGAGATCTTTGTGGGCTATACTCGGCCCTGTCTCAGGATGGTAAGTTGGTGGTTGAAGATATCCCTCTAGTGGTGTGGGGGCTGTGCTTTGGCAAAGTGGGTGGGGTTATATCCTTCCTGTTTGGCCCTGTCCGGGGGTGTCCTCGGATGGGTCCACAGTGTCTCCTGAACCCTCCTGTCTCAAATCAAATCAAATCAAATTTATTTATATAGCCCTTCGTACATCAGCTGATATCTCAAAGTGCTGTACAGAAACCCAGCCTAAAACCCCAAACAGCAAGCAATGCAGGTGTAGAAGCACGGTGGCTAGGAAAAACTCCCTAGAAAGGCCAAAACCTAGGAAGAAACCTAGAGAGGAACCAGGCTATGTGGGGTGGCCAGTCCTCTTCTGGCTGTGCCGGGTGGAGATTATAACAGAACATGGCCAAGATGTTCAAATGTTCATAAATGACCAGCATGGTCGAATAATAATAAGGCAGAACAGTTGAACTGGAGCAGCAGCACAGTCAGGTGGAAGTTGAAACTGGAGCAGCAGCATGGCCAGGTGGACTGGGGACAGCAAGGAGTCATCATGTCAGGTAGTCCTGGGGCATGGTCCTAGGGCTCAGGTCAGTTGAAACTGGAACAGCAGCATGGCCAGGTGGACTGGGGACAGCAAGGAGTCATCATGTCAGGTAGTCCTGGAGCTCAGGTCCTAGGGCTCAGGTCCTCCGAGAGAGAGAAAGAAAGAGAGAAGGAGAGAATTAGAGAACGCACACTTAGATTCACACAGGACACCGAATAGGACAGGAGAAGTACTCCAGATATAACAAACTGACCCCAGCCCCCGACACATAAACTACTGCAGCATAAATACTGGAGGCTGAGACAGGAGGGGTCAGGAGACACTGTGGCCCCATCCGAGGTCACCCCGGACAGGGCCAAACAGGAAGGATATAACCCCACCCACTTTGCCAAAGCACAGCCCCCACACCACTAGAGGGATATCTTCAACCACCAACTTACCATCCTGAGACAAGGCTGAGTATAGCCCACAAAGATCTCCGCCACGGCACAACCCAAGGGGGGGGCGCCAACCCAGACAGGATGACCACAACAGTGAATCAACCCACTCAGGTGACGCACCCCCTCCAGGGACGGCATGAGAGAGCCCCAGCAAGCCAGTGACCCAGCCCCTGTAATAGGGTTAGAGGCAGAGAATCCCAGTGGAAAGAGGGGAACCGGCCAGGCAGAGACAGCAAGGGCGGTCTCAGCCTCCAGTATTTATGCTGCAGCAGTTTATGTGTCGGGGGGCTAGGGTCAGTTTGTTATATCTGGAGTACTTCTCCTGTCCTATTCGGTGTCCTGTGTGAATCTAAGTGTGCGTTCTCTAATTCTCTCCTCTCTCTCGGAGGACCTGAGCCCTAGGACCATGCCCCAGGATTACCTGACATGATGACTCCTTGCTGTCCCCAGTCCACCTGGCCGTGCTGCTGCTCCAGTTTCAACTGTTCTGCCTTCTTATTATTCGAACATGCTGATCATTTATGAACATTTGAACATCTTGGTCATGTTCTGTTATAATCTCTACCCGGCACAGCCAGAAGAGGACTGACCACCCCTCATAGCCTGGTTCCTCTCTAGGTTTCTTCCTAGGTTTTGGCCTTTCTAGGGAGTTTTTCCTAGCCACCGTGCTTCTACACCTGCATTGCTTGAGGTTTGGTGTTTTAGGCTGGGTTTCTGTACAGCACTTTGAGATATCAGCTGATGTACGAAGGGCTATATAAATAAATTTGATTTGATTACAGGCAACATCTCCACTGAGCTAAAGGCTAGGGCTGCAGATTTCAAGATATAGGACATTAGCCCGGATGCCGTCCGACGAACCATCAAACAGGCAAATAGTCAACACAGGACTAAGATCGAATCATATGACACCGACTCTGACGCTCGTCAGATATTGCAGGGCTTGCAAACTATCACGGATTAAAGGGGAACCCAGCCGAGAACTGCCTAGCGACACGAGCCTACCAGATGAGCTAAGTTCCTTTGATGATCGCTTCGAGGCAAGCAACGCTGAACCATGTGTGAGAGCATCAGCTGTTTCAGACGACTGTAGGATCACGCTCTCCCTAGCCGATGTGAGTAAGACCTATAAATAGGTTAACATTCACAAGGCCGGAGGTATATTTATTAGGAGGAATAGTATCAACCAGTACTTTACAGTCAAGTGAAAGGCTGGTTCCTAATAGACATCTGTTGATGTCATGAAGAATTACACTCCTAACCTAGACGTAGATAGATTAAAGGTTAATTCCCCAATGGCACCCTATTCTCTATATTTGAGCAGGATGCCATTTGGGACTCAGCCTTAGAGAGTACACCTCAACGAGAAGCCAGAATTTAGGCTACAAACTGAAACACAGGCCTTGGACAAAGGAGTGACTTACACAAATTTGAAAAGGACAAATCAAATTACAAATGTCCTGATGTCCTACCCCCTCACACACTATTACAGCAGTCCCCTAGTCTTCATTATCCCCTGTCCCCTGAGGGCCATTTGGGTCAATTAAAATAGGGTGAGACGCCCCCCCACATTCACAGAGGTAAAACTAAATCGATATGGAAACAGGAGGGAGAGATTTTTCCTTATAATGGAAGGAGAGAAGCAGAGGTTCCAGAAGAACTAGCATGTAGACTTTCATCCATTAAGTCAGAAGCACAGCACTATACGTGTCAGAGCAGTGGAGATCTGGGATCACGGCAGAGAGAACATCCCTAGAGCTGGGCTCATTATTGGGGTCTGGCCAGGTTCATTAAGGTACAAACTGTTGTTGACAACATCAATTTAGACGGACGGAGAGCAAATACAGAATAGCCTAAGGCATGATGTTGATGTGGAACCAGCAGGAAACAAGCAATAAAAACATTACACACTGAACAACATTATTAAACGCAACATACAACAATTTTACTGAGTTACAGTTCATATAAGGAAAATCTGTAATTTTATATAAATTCATTAAAACCTAATATACAGATATGCATCTGTTGGTGACAGATACTTTAAAAATGGTAGGGGTGTAGATCTGCGTATGGTAGGGGTGTAGATCTGCGTATGGTAGGGGTGTAGATCTGCGTATGGTAGGGGTGTAGATCTGCGTATGGTAGGGGTGTAGATCTGCGTATGGTAGGTGTAGATCTGCGTATGGTAGGGGTGTAGATCTGCGTATGGTAGGGGTGTAGATCTGCGTATGGTAAGGGGTGTAGATCTGCGTATGGTAGGGGTGTAGATCTGCGTATGGTAGGGGAGGAGATCTGCGTATGTTAGGGGTGTAGATCTGTGTATGGTAGGGGTGTAGATCTGCGTATGGTAGGGGAGGAGATCTGCGTATGGTAGGGGTGTAGATCTGCGTATGGTAGGGGTGTAGATCTGTGTATGGTAGGGGTGTAGATCAGAAAAACAGTATCTGGTGCGACCACCATTTGCCTCACGCAGCACGACATCTCCTTCACATAGAGTTGATCAGGCTGTTGATTATCATGCTGAAACAAGAGGTGATGGCGGCGGATGAATGGCACGACAATGGGCCTCAGGATCCCGTCACGGTATCTCTGTGTATTCAAATTGCTATAGATAAAATACAATTGTGGTAACAGTCGTCCGTAGCTTATGCCTGCCCATATCATAACCCCACCGCCACCATGGGACACTGCCCACAAGACCCCATACACGTTGTCTGCCACCTGCCTATTACAGTTCGAAGATGAGAATTTACCGATCTGCAGTCAGGTCAAAACCCTGGTGAGGACGAAGAGCACGCAGATGAGCTTCCCTGAGATGTTTTCTGACAGTTTGTGCAGAAATTCTTTGGTTGTGCAAACCCACAGTTTCATCAGCTGTCCAGGTGGCTGGTCTCAGACGATCCCGCAGGTGAAGAATCTGGATGTGGAGGTCCTGGGTTGGCGTTGTTAGATGTGGTCTGCGGTTGTGAGGCTGGCTGGACATCTCGCAAAATTCCCTAAAACTTTGTTGGAGGTTGGAAGAAAAATGAACATTCAACAGCACTGGTGGACATTCCTGTAGTCAGCATGCCAATTGCATGCTCCTTCAAAACTTGGGCCATCTGTGGCATTGTGTTGTGTGACAAAAAAAAGCATATTTTAGAGTGGCCTTTTATTGTCCCCAGCACAAGGTGCACCTGTGTAATGACCATGCTGTTTAAATCAGCTTCTTGATATGCCACACCTGTCAGGTGGATGGATTACCTTGGCAAAATAGTAATGCTCACTAAGAGGGATGAAATTTGTGCACAACATTTTAGAGAAAATAGTTTTGTATGTATTCAACATTTCTGGGATCTTTTATTTCAGCTCATGAAACATGGGACCAACATTTTACATGTGTTTATATTTTTGCTAAGTGTAAGTTTACTGGCCTGCTATTAGGTGTTTTAATCTAATACAAGTAGCTCAACACTCCAAGGCACCTGCGAATTGGGAATGTCGATGAAATGACGGTTGGTAGAAGGGTTTTGTGCGTCTTTCTCACTGACAGAAAGTAACCTAACACCAAGCGTAAGCCTGTGGATTCCTGTTGCAGAACTGCTATGTGTTTCCCAAACACACACTGCCCGGTCTGTTTTTGTCTTTGAAGAAGTTTGTCCTCCTAACGGCACTTCGCAGAATACCTCAGGAGTATGTTGACAGACAATATTGTCTCCCTTTCTCCACATGATCGATAACAGTGCGTGCCTGTGGCAGCTCTTGATGCATTTCAAGGAGGCAGGGCCATCTTTCTGTCAGACATGATGTTAAAGTACTGTATTCATCACAGAGACGCAGTTTAAAGTACTGTATATATCACTCCCAGAGTGGGACTTTAAACTAGTGTAGACAATATATCACAACTCACCAGCAGTCAGATAGGAGGCTCTACATCACATGTTCCAGAGAGTTTAATAGTTATAATCTAGCAATACAAGAGGCACTGAGATGCTACCAATGACAAAGAGCTGTATTCATTCCAATGGCTAGAAGATACTTATGTGAAAGAAATAGCACTTACGTTATGCATCCATTATAACTAGAAAGATAAACAGAGAAATGGTGTGAAATGAATGCAGTGCACTAAAGCTATATTACAGATATTCAATGTCAAACAAAGCACACGTATTTCTTTGACCGCTAAAGCACATTTCATCAACAAATATTTTTGACAACTTAAAATCAATGTAAACCCTCACATCACAGAAATAGTCTCCACACACTGCATTGAGTCAATAAGAAACCCTGCAGAGCAGTCATCTCCTCTGGCTGTGTTTGGTCCCTGGGAGGCAAGACGGCATTCGCAATAACACGAACCAACCCCAAAGTCCCCAAGGAGAGTCACGCTGAGATCAATAGGGATTACAGAGACTGACAAAACAAACACAAATAGTCTCTGGCTTTTATTAAAAAGGCTGATAAACACAACCACTGTAATCCTTGAACAGACAGTCACAGACAACCAAACAGGCGCCACTCTTTCACCTACTACTTACTACCTTTTGTTTGCAAAAACGCCCATCTCTGCACCTGCCGTGGGCAGTGTGGCCGTACCCCAACGGTTACCTTGTGATGGGCTCAAATCACTACCCTGCAGAAGCCAGAGCGCGGTTCAGAACGTCAGAGTGGTTAATAATATATTCCCCCTGAAACAGAAATGGCACCCTATTCCCTACATAGTGCACTACTTTAGATCAGACTAATATGGGCCCTGGTCAAAAGCAGTGCAATGCAAAGGAAATAGTGCCATTTGCAGTACAACCATGGTCTTTTAGAGGCATCTCTCTTCACACAATGTCATGTTTCTGTGAGTAATAAGCAGTGGTCGAAAAAAAATACTCAATCGTCATACTTGGGTAAAAGTAAAGATGCCTTAATAGTAAAAGTCACCCAGTAAAATACTACTGAAGTAAAAGTCTAAGTATTTGGTTTTAAATATACTCAAAAGCAAATGGAATTCCTAAAATGTACTTAAGTATCAAAAAAGTCACAGTAAAAGTATAAACCATTTCAAATTCCTTATATTAATCAAACCAGACAGCACAATTTAAACATTTGTTTTGATGGACAGCCAGGGTCACACTCCAACACCCAGTCATAATTTACAAACAAAGCATTTGTGTTTAGTGAATCCTCCAGATCAGAGGCAGTAGAGATGACCAGGGATGTTCTCTTGGTAAGTGTGTGAATTGGACCATTTTCCTGTCAAAATGTAACGAGTACTTTTGGGTGTCAGGAAAAAGGTAGTGGAGTAAAAGTTGCCAAAAATATAAATAGTAATGCACAAAAAAACTACTTAAGTAGTACTTTAAAGTATTTTTACTTAAGTACTTTACACCACTGGTAATTAGAGCCCAAGCAGAGGGAAACAAGCCACACAGCAGCACAGCCTCTCAGAACACCAAAGGGAGGCTGCAGGGAGCCAGAGTATTTCGGAGGCCTCGCTATTACGAGGAGCAGTGAAGCTGGAATATAAAGGCAATTCAGAACTTTTCTATTGCTGGCTAAAGGCACTGACCTCTCTACCCCTGAATGAGTGAAGCGCACCAGTGAAGAGTTAAGTGTTAGTGCCTTAAGAAAACGATGACTCTAGGGTTTGGACTGCCGTTTCTGCTGTAATTTGCAATGCTCATTCAGCTCTACACCAGTGGTCTAGAAGCTTTAGTAAGAAGCTGAAGAAAGCAGAGGTTAGGGCCCTCCACAGGTACACCATGCTTAACAGAGCCATAAAACGCCCTGAATGTTTATTTATACTAAGCAAAAATATAAAAATGCAAGATGTAAATTGTTGGTCCCATGTTTCATGAGCTGAAATAAAAGCGCCCAGAAATGTTCCATATGAACAAGAGTATTTCCCTCAAATTTTGTGCACAAATTTGTTTACATCCCTGTTGGTGAGCATTTCTCCTTTGCCAAGATAATCTATCAACCATACTCAGACATGTCACCCATTGAGCACGTTTGGGATGCTCTGGATCGCCGTGTACGACAGCATGTTCCAGTTCCCAGCAATCTTTATTGTCCATCCAGGATGGACATGTTTCTTAGGCATCACCTTCATTAAAAAGGATCACATACACATACATTCTCACAAATCAGACACATTTCAACCAGTCAGTCCATCATGTTGCAAACACTAACAACAGAGGACATTAATACATTCACTCACAACTGTCCCAACTGCACTAGATAGATAAGTAGATATACCGATACAATTTACGTTGTATTTAGTAGTCCAACGGCACAGGGAACGAATTAATGTTTTAACACGTTCTTCTTGGCCATCGGCATTCTGAAGCACCGGCCAGTGGGACGCCTCTCAAACGGAGGGTGTAGAGGGCGGGAGGGGTCGCCAATGACAGCCAGTGTCTTCTTTTTGGTTGCCTTGTGGAACAGAATGCTCAAATATGCCTGGGGTCAACCAATTACTTTGCTGGCTGTGTTTACTATTGTGGTCAGTTTGCTTTTGCTCCTCACGCTCAGATGAGCATACCAGACTGTCATATTGAAGGTGAGGATGCTCTCCACCAAGCTGCTGTACACCCTCTCCAGAACACCCTGGCTGACCCCAAACCCCTTTCATTTCCTGATTTTTATTTTTTATTTTATTTTACTAGGCAAGTCAGTTAAGAACAAATTCTTATTTTCAATGACGGCCTAAGAACAGTGGGTTAACTGCCTGTTCAGGGGCAGAACGACAGATTTGTACCTTGTCAGCTCGAACAGGTGTTGGCTTGCTTTAAAAAAAATAGTCTGCATTCTCTGTAAAACTCAGCTTGTTATCAATTTGTGTCCCTTGGTATTTAAAAAAACACTCAACCACCTCCACTGGTTGGTCGTTCAGAGCGAGTGGTTGGGATATTGGTAAGTTGTTGCCATTGATGATCAGCTCCGTTGTCTTTTCCACATTGATGTGGAGGGCACTTGACTGACACCATTCTTGAAGGATGTTGGTCTGTTTAAAAAAGAAAAGAAGAGTCCTACCAGAGCCATGTCATCAGAGTCCTTAAGGCTTCAGCAACTTTGCACAGCCATTGAAGAGGAGTGGGACGACACTACAGGCCACAATCAACAGCCTGATCAACTAAGCGAAGGAGATGCATCAAGCTGCATGAGGCAAATGGAGGTCACACCAGATACGGACTGGTTTCTGATCCACATCCCTACTTAATTTTTTTCTCTCCCAAGTATCTGTGACCAACAGATATATCTGTTGTCCCAGACATGAGAAATCCATAGATTAGGGCCTAATGAATTTATTTAAATTGACCGATTTCCTTATATGACCTGTAACCCAGTAAAATCTCAGAAATTGCTACATGTTGAATTTATATTTTTGTTCGGTGTAGATGGATTGGATTGGAGCTCGTATCCACTTGTTGGACTCCATTCTCAGAATCTATTCAGTCAGGCTGGCTTCAGTCCCCTGTATAGATATGACCATGAGCCAGGTACGCACACCCCTCAAGACTCAATCTGTTTTGCATGAGTTACCTTGGTTACTGGCCACTTCAAACGCAACGATCCAGACAGAGAGACATGATAATTGACAGCAGGACTTTAGAATTATCTGACACCCACACAGACAAAGAGATGTACAGCTCTTCCCGCCTCTCGTTCTTCCCTTGGACTCATTACGATTTCCTTTCAGTCAATTCACTTCGGTCTGCTTGAATGCTAATGAAAGGACGTGACTGAAAAGCAGTAGACGTGTGGATGGATGTGTATTGATGAAACACAAGCAGAACAGATCAGTTGGATCCGTCAATGTCCATAAGCAGAAAACTACATCAGCTGAACATGTTCTAGACGACACTGCAACGCTTTGGTCCATCCCTTAGAGAACACTGGTTGCGTCTGAAATGGCACCCTATTCCCTACACTACGTTTGACCAGGGCCCAGTTAGGGCATAGGGTGCTATTTCGCACCTGACCCACTGTCTACTAGTGTGTTGCGATTGGGCTTAAAAGGTTGGGAAGGCTCACAGCCAAACCTGTAATGCGGGAGTCGGAGGACATGTCAATCAGTGATTGACAGACAGGCAGACAAGAGCAGGCTGAGGCACACATCGCTGTCCATGTCTCCTTTATGAACTTCAGTTAAGAGGAACAATGACCCAAAACTGAGTGGAAAAGTATCACAGACTACCCCTAGACACGAGAGCTGTAAATACATGTTTAAGAGTCAAATTAGGAGGCAGATATAGAAGAATCGCCACCCAAGGTTTAATGTAAAATCCTGCTATGAAATTCAAAGCAAATTTCTCATAGGAAACTACATGCAGATCTTGAGTTTGTGACCTGAGCTGTCTAAACTGCTACACAGCCTTGGTGTTGGAAACAGCATGGCTTTACAAAGAGTTATGAGACCTGTCACCTCTGTTTTGACCGCATTACACATAATGCACCTTTCTGATTCACATCAGAACTGAATTGCATGATAAACACATTTTATTTGCGCCAAATACAACAGGTGAAATGCTTACAAGCCCTTATTGGTATAGTGACTCAGGCTAAGAAGAAGAATGAAGGCTTATAAGAAGGCCTTAGAAAGCGTATAATATGCTGCTGTAGGCAGAAGTGAATGTGATTCTGATGGGTCATGATGCTCAACAGGGGCACTAGTGGATCCCCAGGGAGCTGCAGGGAACTCCAGGTTCAGCGTTACCACTGAGATAATACCTTCAGCTGGGGAGGTGTCACCAGTAGTACCGTGTGAAAGCAGAACTGGTGAGGTGTCGCCATGTAATGTGTTTGATAAAATACTTCCTCAATAGTAAAATCGGAGAACAGGAACCGGAAACATTTATCCTAATCATTCAGTGTCTTGTGCCAGATAGGAAGGAGCACCTATTATACTGTACCGCGTGTCTCAGAGTCCCATATGGTCATTTTGACTGCTCATCAATTCATTTATTTTATTACCCTGCCATTTAAGTCATGCCTTCCTCAGTTTGACATGTCCTAAATAAGTCTATATAACACACTGTCGTTGTTAGAATCTTAATATCACAAACAGAAGTGGAGTTAAAACCAGTTTAAGGAGGGAATGTCATTATTTGAATAGTTTTCCCCCGTTGCCCCTCCTTCTCCCGACAGTGGGGCCTGCTCCCCTCCTTCTCCCGACAGTGGGGCCTGCTCCCCTCCTTCTCCCGACAGTGGGGCCTGCTCCCCTCCTTCTCCCGACAGTGGGGCCTGCTCCCCTCCTTCTCCCGACAGTGGGGCCTGCTCCGCTCCTTCTCCCGACATGAAGGTGTTGTGCCCAGTTGATAATCACCCCAATAGTTGCCTCGAAACTGAACCTAAACTAATTTCACACATATAACAGATTAAATAAATGAAGTAAAGTATGATGGGGGAGAAAGTTGATGAGCAAGGGGAAGAATGATGCAGAATTATGTAATCACCAATTGTGAATGAAGAACAGGGCAGGCCATTAGATTAGAACTAGAATAGATCAATACAATCTCAAAATGGTATTTACCCTATTTCGGTCCACCAAATCCACACAGTTTTATCAGTCTACTCTGGCCTACACAGTGAGAGTATGCAGAATTTACAATGGCAATAAGACCAAGACGAATGGATGCACATGCTGCGTTAGCGTTGCTACAAAATCCGGATGAAAACGACTCAGGTGGCGGGGAAGAAATTAACCATGACATCTCTGATGAGATTCTTCTGATTCTAAGCCTCAGCCTGAACCCCCCAAAGACTGAGCGCTAAAAAAAGTCCAACCGGTACACACCAAGCAGGTACCCGGGCCACCACCAAATGAAACGGTGAGACAGGAGGGGAAGGGACGGCAACGTTTGGGATCCACATTGGGCAGCAGGTGAGCGGGTCTCGGAGAACGTGGTGATGAGGCTTGTGGAACCTTACATTGGCAAGGGGAGAAATGTCACCATGGACAAATAGAGTCAAATCATTGGCGAACAAGTTTCTTGCAAATAAAACAAGCCTCGTTGGCACCATGAACAAAGCGAGCTCCTTCCCTCTGTGCAAAAGAAGGCACCTGCACAGCTGGTGTACTCCACAATGGTGCTGAAGAATGAAAAGACAACTCACACTTCACCAATGCACGGCAAGAAAGAACGTTCCGGTTGTTATCGCCACACATCCGACAGTTGCCGTCGACGCAAGGAAAAACGGACACTATTATGAACCACAACCAAAACAAAGGTATGTCAGTAGCACATAACACACGTCACCATATATAGATACAGTTCTGCAATGCATTATGCTCTTCTGTACAACACTTGTTATTTTTCCTAAGGGGAAAATAACCCTAATGTTTTCTCCTCTCTTCTGTTCCATATGTTGGTTTGGATGTTTTGGATCAGATGGCGCGGCTGTACTCTGAAAGGAGGCACCCACCACTGGCCTGTTGCGGTATTCTACAACAAGCTTGACTTGGCCGCTATCAACACACAAGTGTTGTTCAAGCAGTGCATCAACAAAACCATGGCCAGGAGAGACTTCATCATGAGTCAGGCATAACGGCTACGTGAGAAACCAGGGCCAGGAGAGACTTCAACATGAGTCAGGCATAACGGCTACGTGAGAAACCAGGGCCAGGAGAGACTTCATCATGAGTCAGGCATAACGGCTACGTGAGAAACCAGGGCCAGGAGAGACTTCATCATGAGTCAGGCATAACGGCTTCATCGTGAGAAACCAGGGCCAGGAGAGACTTCATCATGAGTCAGGCATAACGGCTACGTGAGAAACCAGGGCCAGGAGAGACTTCATCATGAGTCAGGCATAACGGCTACGTGAGAAACCAGGGCCAGGAGAGACTTCATCATGAGTCAGGCATAACGGCTACGTGAGAAACCAGGGCCAGGAGAGACTTCATCATGAGTCAGGCATAACGGCTACGTGAGAAACCAGGGCCAGGAGAGACTTCATCATGAGTCAGGCATAACGGCTACGTGAGAAACCAGGGCCAGGAGAGACTTCATCATGAGTCAGGCATAACGGCTACGTGAGAAACCAGGGCCAGGAGAGACTTCATCATGAGTCAGGCATAACGGCTACGTGAGAAACCAGGGCCAGGAGAGACTTCATCATGAGTCAGGCATAACGGCTACGTGAGAAACCAGGGCCAGGAGAGACTTCATCATGAGTCAAACCAGGGCCAGGGCCAGGAGAGACTTCATCATGAGTCAGGCATAACGGCTACGTGAGAAACCAGGGCCAGGAGAGACTTCATCATGAGTCAGGCATAACGGCTACGTGAGAAACCAGGGCCAGGAGAGACTTCATCATGAGTCAGGCATAACGGCTACGTGAGAAACCAGGGCCAAGGCAGCAGCAAAGATTCCAAGCGAGCCAAAATTGCACACAGCTCCAGGGGAGGAGACAGTGCCAGGCGCACAAAGAACAGAACCCAAAGAGACCTGTACCACCTGCAAGCAACATGTTCGTGGGAAGTGGGTCTCGCAAGTGGCGAAGATTTGTGTCGACTGTTCGGACGAGGGCTAACCGCTAAATGAAATCCAACTGATGCCACTGCGTGAAAACACACACACCATGTAAGCACAAGCTGACAATAATTGACTATCATTGCCTTTGTGCTGATTTACCATGTTACCATGTTCAAACACATACAGTATGCTTTCTGTTTCATAGTTGGAACAAAAGCACTCCACAAATAACATTTATTGAACAGTTTAATTTGTGTTTTTTCTAGTGTTTCGTTTTTACATATAGCCCACAGTAGCATAAACTAATGAAACTTTACACCTTCATGAACACAAGCAAATTATTATTTTCGCAATAGCATATATGAAATGTACTAATGACACTTAGAATGTTGCAGTCTGAATGCTCGTTCTCTTGAAGGGGACCTCGAGGCCCAGCAGTTCTAGTTAAGGCAGAAGCCCTGGCACAGTTTGTCTTGGCAGACTTTTTCTTTACAAAAGAAGCACAAGTGAATGAATTACCATTATATTTATGATAGAAATATGGATTACTGTTGAGATAAACTTCAGGATGGAAGAGAGTGAGGTTTAATGTCTAACTTCAGCTCGTGGAGAGGTGAGTGTGCTGAAGGGAAGGAGCCACTGCTGTACAGCGCGACAGAGAGAGGAGAGGACACATTGTTAAGTCAACTCATTCTCCATTCACCAGTGGTGGTGAGATTCCTTCACAATGGGGCTCAAATCAAAAGCGACAACATCTTTAAGAACGCTGTCCTTGGAGTTGAAAAGAAACCGTTTCAGATGGAGGGAAATGTTTTCTATGTCTTCAGGAGGTAGACTGAAGTACTGTGGAGTCTGTTTGAGAGATAAAAACATTTATATTTGTTAAGAGACTGGGCTGGCTAAGCCATTTACACACAGACTGGGCAATACTCCTGCTAGAGGCAGTGGTTTGACAAAGACTGACAGAGAGACTGGGTAGAGGTAGCTTGAGCTCTCCTACAGACAGAGTAAGGTGGATAGACAGACTGGGTAGAGGTAGCTTGAGCTCTCCTACAGACAGAGTAAGGTGGATAGACAGACTGGGTAGAGGTTGATTGAACTCTCCTACAGACAGAGTAAGGTGGATAGACAGACTGGGTAGAGGTTGATTGAGCTCTCCTACAGACAGAGTGGAAGGTGGATATTGACAGACTGGGGATAGAGGACTGGGTGATTGAGCTCTCCTACAGACAGAGTAAGGTGGATAGACAGACTGGGTAGAGGTTGATTGAACTCTCCTACAGACAGAGTAAGGTGGATAGACAGACTGGGTAGAGGTAGATTGAGCTCTCCTACAGACAGAGTAAGGTGGATAGACAGACTGGGTAGAGGTTGATTGAACTCTCCTACAGACAGAGTAAGGTGGATAGACAGACTGGGTAGAGGTTGATTGAACTCTCCTACAGACAGAGTAAGGTGGATAGACAGACTGGGTAGAGGTTGATTGACTGACACTGGCCAAGGAGAATTCAGAGGGTCAGTCGATCAGAGCTCAACTTCCTGGCCCACTGCTGTTTGCTCTAGGTTATTGGAGAGAGAGAGATTCTGCCCTGAGCAGTCTAAAGGGAAATGTACACATCAACATACTTCATTGAGGGGATTATACAACCTTGACCGGCCGCCCAGATGATTGGTTGCTTGAGGTGAGCAGGGGAAGAGCCCAAATGTAGTGATGGAGAAGAGTATCGATAGAAAAACACTAAATACTGGGAGCAAAGAACAAAACGGTCGCCAGCTTAGTCAATTATCGTAGATAATCAAACTCTTTCATGCAGCGTCAACTCGTTAAAACAATTTCCCACAGTCTCTCTGTTTAGCTCCTATAGTTTACTCCCAAATGACACAGAAAGAAAGAGCTTCTCCCAGCAGGGGCATCACACTAGATACTACAAGGGCGCTTAGATTTCACTGTCCACTTCCCCAAACTCAGGAAAGTTTTAACTACCACCTGTCAGTCACAACAACTGGGGAAAGAAGAGAAGAAGAAAATATACCTGAGGTAGAGTGAGACTAGTAAGGTGACAGACACCCACGCTGCAGCTGAGCCTCTCTGACAGAGACCTCCACTGCCACTTCTCTCTCCAGCAGTCCTCTCACTGTGCTCCTCGGGGTCAGGGTCAGATCAAAGGCCGTATGCTTCCTCTGTGACACAGCCAAGAGCAGCCTGGAGCCAGTCCAATCCTGATCGGAGCAATTACCCCAGAAGGAAGTTAAAATCTTCAATGCAGCTCAGTATGGTCTTGTCGGTCTGCTCTTAGCTTCCAGTCCAACCCTCACAGGGACTCTCAGGTGCAGAGCTACATAAATACCTCAAATTAAAGGGCATGTAACTCTGCCTCGCTGCCTGATGGGATTTTGTTAAGAGGCACAGATGAACAGCAAAGGACAGGACAACTTATTTTCTCCATTTAACCAAGAGAAATAAGAAAGTAGCTGCAGTACTATACGTTAAGCAAGGACTGCAACATAAGATAAAACCTCAAAATATGGTGTTTATGCAAAAATGATAAGTTGCAGAAACTGAAAAGGAAGATGTAACCGACAAGGATTAATTCACTTGACATCTAACACCTACTAAAACAGATACCAATATGCACATCTCAGTATAGAAAGTAGAAAAGGGCCATCTTTCCATGCCCATCTCCTCTCCCTCCTCACAAGTAACAGCTCCAAACAGTCCCACCTCCTAGTATGTTGCCCGGACAGACAGTTGAGTGACTGTTAGTGTTTCTGTCAGTTTGCCAAGGACTGTGTACATGAGGAACTGATCAGAGGGAATATTCCTGGTTCCAGCTTTTGGGACCGATGACGGTGTCGCTCCCCTGGTGATGGAGGGGCCTGGAATGGCCCAGGGACTTTGTAAATTTACTGATTACTGACGGCAAGTGACCCTACAGTACAAATCTCACATAACTCAGACTGGTGTGAGGTTAGTAGTCTGTGAGAGGACAGCCGACCCTGTATGGCCAGCTTCAGCACCTTGGACAGCGATATCAACACGTCATCAGAGAGAAATACGTATACCAAAGAGTTATAACTAAACCAAGATGGAAATGACAGGCAGTGGTCTAATGAGAACAAAGGAGTCATCGTGGGCAGAACCAGCAAGGAGGTAGGCAGAGCCAAGCATGCGCTCGCTAGATCCTATTGGCGCGTTCTAGCATGCGTCTGCATATTTCCATTAAGTACCGCCTATTCTGTGAAGTGCACGTGTCCAATAACTCAATTCACCTTCGCACTCCTACACAGCGCAATTTTTTACAACTTTTGCAAAGGGTAAAGTCCACAAAAAAACTTTGTCCACTCTGTTCATAGCAGATTATAGTTTTGGTAACAGATAACTGTATTGAGAGCAAATGTTTCATAGATAAGAAAAATGAGCAGAATGTCGGCTAAATCCATCTCGTTCCATCAGCTCCAACTGCCCGCCAGTGGGCTTCCTCTCACTACCATATTTGGTAGTGAGTGGAAACGCCAAGAGGATGCTTCACATTTATACATCCAGTGAAATATCTCTCATTGTTCCATCTGTGCTTAAACTCTCTGCAGCACACACAATAGAAGGCGGAGAAGATGAGAATTGTAGCCAACACCTATAGGGAAACAGATTAAAGTGATTGGAAGTGAAACCTCTACAAATCTACTCCTGAACACACATCAGTCAGTCCTAAAAAAAGGACATCTGATTTCTGATGTGGAACAAGGAAAAAGGTCAGAATGAGTTAGGAACAAAGCAAGCAGTGAAGCAAACACCATCACCTCAATCTGATCAGACACAAAGGATTATGGGGCGAGACATGCAGCGGTGTGGTATTTTAGCATCGGCTCGACTCTAATCCACTGTGAAGTCTGTCTGCTTGATGTTAAGGGTCAACATGAGAGACTGTCATGGCTGGGTTTGTCCTTTTAGAGACTGGAAACTGATGGGAAAATATTGATGTTGGGATGTAATAAGACAAGGTGTAAACTTTTTCCATAGACTATTTCTTTGCTAGTTATAAACCCAACAGTGAAGAAGATGTCAAATGTATAACTTCTTGACTAAGCTCTCGAAATGGAGAAACACATCTTGCTCTTCAGTTGCAAGGCAATCCTCTCCACATCACTGCATGGCCAAGCATAGGACAGTTGACGCCACAACTACATATTAAAAAGACACCCATTGATTAAAGAGCCTTTGGCGTTACACATCGAATAGCAGCCTCTCTTATCTGGCCCCGGCAGCTTGGTCAGTTCAGAGGGAGGCTTTAGACCAGCATCGAAATAAAACTAAATCAGCCCGTTTGCATGCAGGCAAATAAACCAAATGAACAGAGCATCAAACTCTTCATCACCACCATCACAGGCAGGCGACTGGTCTATGGATCGTCTGCCATTTTTCTCAAGGTGATGGGAAACTTCTGCTTTACTATGATTCCCCACCCACAACCTGGGATCTGTTTCAGTCAGAGGCACCCCGACTGATCGAGATGTTCCCACTGCCTGTCTGACTGGTTGGTTGGCTGGTATAGGCTGATTGGTACAGCCTGGCTTGGTCCCTAGGCCGGAACTCAGAACACAGGCTGATTGGTACAGCCTGGCTTGGTCCCTGAACTCAGAACACAGCCCAATGCTGGAACAATCTGAACCTAGTCCGGCTGGGACAAAGCCAACCAGGAAGGGGAGGGAGAGCCACTCACAGGCATTCATTATGTCTGATTACTGAGATTACTCAGAAAGCTAGAAACAACACAATTTCACAGACAAAAAGCTTTTTCTTCCCATTGTAGAAACATGGAAATCTTGGATGATCCATGCTGAATACTGAATTATTTGTATCCCCCCACTGGCCCTTGTCAAATGTGATACATTGATGTCTTCTTCTGGCAGCCTCCTATTCCGTTGGTAGAGTGGAAAAGAGGGGACGGTGAGAAGAGAGGAGGCGAGGGGAAGCACGGGGCTCAGTTCTTGTCATCTGCGGAAGACAGTAGGCCAATCTCCAAAGCTTATCTGTCTCTATCCTGTGAAGGCAGAGACACAATGGCCATCTCATTTACAACCAACTCCGAGGGAGACATTCCTTGACTGCCCCGTTCCCTTCTGTTCTGTACTGAGAGGAGATACAATGAGACTAATCTCAAAGATAAAGGCTTCTCATTCGCTTGGAGCCAGATGATGTGTCAGTTTTTCGGGGACACGGCATTCTGAGCACTGGTCATGTTTTTCCATTTATTTTTTCACAAGGCTGGCTCTTCTCTTAGTCATGCTGGGCTTTTGTGCTGGTTTGAAGAGGCGAGAGCTGAAAGCTGAAAAGAGGACTTGGCCATCCACTGAAACAAGGACGGACTCTAAAGAATCATTGTCAAGTCTGGTTGTGTAATCAAACATCCGACAGATTCACACTGACAAAATGAGTTCTCCTCCGAAAAACGTACACAGAAAGCATTTTGGTAGAGCATTCATTAGAGAGTATGGACGAGCTGGCTAATTTCAACCATAATGTGATTCTATCAATCAAAGATAAGAAAGAGCTATGTCATGTCCATTCCCTCCCGTAGCACTGCAGCAGTGTAAAATCATTTCTCCATTTAAACCTACTGTTGCTAATAGCAAACTATCTTAGTGTCTAGCCTTCGTTGGGTTATATCTGGTTGTGAAGTAGCGACCGTATTCTTTCTCATTCAGGTCAGACAGAGGTCAGACGGCTGTCCACTAGGGTCAGACCCCACTGATCTGGTCACTATGTGATCAATAACCTGCAGCGTGTTGAGAGATCATTGGGTGAGCATGAGTCACCATAGTGACTGAGGAGTTCTACTAGATGTTGTGCTATTAGGTCTCAACGAAGTCTCTTAGCATCCTCACTGGCCTTACGCTACTTTACAACCACATCTTAAGGAAGGAAGTTGCTAACTAGTGTTAGCGCAAATGCTAACTCGCGTTAGTACAATGACTGGAAGTCTATGGTAACGGCTAGCGTGCTAGTTATTACCATCGACTTCCTGTCATTGAGCTGACGCTAGTTAGCATTGGCTCACGAAACTACCTCCCAACTTCTTTCATACTGAACGCAGAGACATTGTCAAAATCCCGAAGTATCTCTTCAAAGGTCACCACGTTTTTTTGTCATTGCACTCATGCAATTTACATATCTAGACTTCATGCTTTTGATCATTGCCATTATAAATTAACACAAGTAACAGGCTTACATGATGAAACTACATTAAATCAGGAAATTATTCAAATATATGTTATCAAGACATCAGCTCTTTGATGAGAATCCGAAACAAATTGGCAATACTGGCTAGGCATAACATTAACTATCCAGGTCTTGTAATAAAGCTCTGATTAAATAAATGTAAAGAAATGCAGCAGTGTTGCACAGGGTATAGTGAGAACCCAGTGATGTGTGAATGGAGCCCCCTACCTCGATAAGAGACCATTAGGAGAACTGTAATCATCTTATGTCTGTAATGTAGCTAGTAACTACTGCACATCCACAACATTAGTATACATTCAGCTGTCATGATACTGTGCAATCATGGTATAAGTTCAAGATGAATCAAAAAGACATAGCCTGCCCTATGCTTAGACCACCTTCAACACTGAAATCTATACGTTAAAGGAGTAGACCACTATTTTACAACATGTCAGGTTCTTCACCCTGAAAGTAGGCTATGGGCCAGGATAAAATGTAATCCATAGTTTGGCTTTCTGTGAACAGACACTACAAACTTCAGCTAACGTTAGCCACCACTAGCTAAAAATCAATGGAAGGGATTGGGTCATGTGATCCCCCATGAGCAAAATCAACACCATTTATGGTTTGGATGTTTCTGAAAGGTGATTTTGCCATTAAATGCCCTCATCATTACCATTGAGTTTTAGCTAGCGGTGGCTATAGTTAGCTGAAGTTTGTTGTGGCTGTTTAAGAAAAACCAAGCCATGGATTGCAATTTCTCATGACCCATAGACTACTTTCAGGGTGAGGAATCATCAAACATGTTGTAAAATAGTGAACTACTCCTTCAATAGGTTCTAGCCTTTTTTGTTGTTGTCTACGACTAAATGGAGGGGGTAGAAAAATCTAAATTCTGATCACAACAGAAATCCCTGAGCAAAGTTTGAGTAGTCAGCCATTGCGAATATCAATCTTTGTAGCGTTGTTGATTAATGTTGATCAGTCGCGGCACACAGTCTGAAAGTTAGGCTGTTGGGAGCGGAGCAGATTTACACCCTTCGGCTGTCTGTCTCTCCCTTTCATGATTTATTCAAGACAATCTGAAAGATTTTTGTTGCGTGAAGAAGATGGAAGGGGAACAAAATGCATAGACGAGGGGAAAAGTGGATTGTAGCTTAAATTTTCCCTTTCCTCCAGATCAGAGAGAATACTATACAGTGGTGGTCATTACCGGGAGGGTGGGCCGTGTTTACACCGGGTGGGCAAGGCTGTGTCTGTCTGATGCTTATCACAGGAAGGCGCAGTCATATCTGTCTAATTTGTACTGAGGTGTGAAAGGCGAGAAGCAGACAGAGACCTGGAACACAGCTGATAAGGGAGGAGACACTCAAACCAAACACTTGTTCCTCAGTCTCAGACAGACAGTGTTACCTGGCTCATCAGTCTCAGACAGACACTCACACATACAGTTGAAGTCGGAAGTTTACAAACACTTAGGTTGGAGTCATTAAAGCTCGTTTTTCAACCACTCCACACATTTCTTGTTAACAAACTATAGTTTTGGCAAGTCGGTTAGGACTAGAGGTCGACCGATTATGATTTTTCAAAAGCAGAAAAATATATATTTGTAATAATGACAATTACAACAATAATGAATGAACACTTATTTTAACTTAAAATAATACATCAATAAAATCAATTTAGCCTCAAGTAAATAATGAAACATGTTCAATTTGGTTAAAATAATGCAAAAACAAAGTGTTGGAGAAGAAAGTAAAAGTGCAATATGTGCTAACGTTTAAGTTCCTTGCTCAGAACATGAGAACATATGAAAGCTGGTGGTTCCTTTTAACATGAGTCTTCCATATTCCCAGGTAATAAGTTTTAGGTTGTAGTTATTATAGGAATTATAGGACTATTTCCCTCTATACCATTTGTATTTCATTAACCTTTGACTATTGGATGTTCTTATAGTCACTTTAGTATTGCCAGTGTAACAGTATAGCTTCCGTCCCTCTCCTCGCTCCTCCCTGGGCTCGAACCAGCAACACAACGACAACAGCCACCACAACAATGCAGCGTTATCCATGCAGAGCAAGGGAAACAACCAGCCCAAGGCTCAGAGCGAGTGCAGTTTGAAATGCTATTAGCGCGCGCTAACTAGCCAGACATTTCACTTCGGTTACACCAGCCTCATCTCGGGAGTTGACAGGCTTGATGTCATAAACTGCGCAATGCTTGACGCACAACGAAGAGCTGCTGGCAAAACGCACGAAAGTGCTGTTTGAATGAATGTTTACGCGCCTGCTTCTGCCTACCACTGCTCAGTCAGATACTTAGATACTTGTATGCTCAGTCAGATACTTAGATACTTGTATGCTCAGTCAGATTATATGCAACGCGAGATAATATCTAGTAACATCATCAACCATGTGTAGTTAACTAGTGATTATGATTGATTGTTTTTTATAAGATAAGTTTAATGCTAGCTAGTAACTTACCTTGGCTTACTGCATTCGCGTAACAGGCAGTCTCCTTGTGGAGTGCAACGAGAGAGAGGCAGGTCATTATTGCGTTGGACTAGTTAACTGTAAGGTTGCAAGATTGGTTCCCCCGAGCTGACAAGGTGAAAATCTGTCGTTCTGACCCTGAACGAGGCAGTTAACCCACCGTTCCTAGGCCGTCATTGAAAATAAGAATGTGTTCTTAACTGACTTGCCTAGTTAAGTAAAGATTAAGTAAAGGTGTAAAAAATAAAAAGGCAAATCGGCGGCCAAAAATGCTAATTTCCGATTGTTATGAAAACTTGAAATCGGCTCCAATTAATCGGTCGACCTCTAGTTAGCACATCTACTTTGTGCATGACAAGTAATTTTTACAACAATTGTCACTTATAATTCACTGTAGCACAATTCCAGTGGGTCAGAAGTTTACATACGCTAAGTTGACTGTGCCTTTAAACAGCTTGGAAAATTCCAGAAAACGACGTAATGGCTTTAGAAGCGTCTGATGGGCTAATTGACATAATTTCAGTCAATTGGAGGTGTACCTGTGGATGTATTTCAAGGCCTACCTTCAAACTCATTGCTTGACATCATACGAAAATCTAAAGAAATCAGCCAACAAAAAAATGGTTGACCTCCACAAGTCTGGTTCATCCTTGGGAGCAATTTCCACACGCCTGAAGGTACCACGTTGATCTGTACAAACAATAGTACGCAAGTATAAACACCATGGGACCACATAGCCGTCATACCTCTCAGGAAGGAGACGTGTTCTGTCTCCTAGAGATAAACATACTTTTGTGCGAAAAATGCAAATCAATCGCAGAACAACAGCAAAGGACCTTGTGAAGATGCTGGATGAAACAGGTACAAAAGTATCTATAACCACAGTAAAACGAGTCCTAAATCGACATAACCTGAAAGGCAGCTCAGCAAGGAAGAAGCCACTGCTCCAAAACCGCCTTAAAAAAATCCAGACTACGGTTTGCAACTGCATATGGGGACAAAGATCGTACTTTTGGAGAAAAATGGAACTGTTTGGCCATAATGACCATCGTTATGTTTGGAGGAAAAAGGGGGAGGCTTGCAAGCATAAGAACACCATCCTAACCATGAAGCCCGGGGGTGGCAGCATCATGTTGTGGGGGTTGCTTTGCTGTAAGAGGGACTGGTGCACTTCACAAATTAGATGGTATCATGATGTAGGAAAATGATGTGGATATATTGAAGCAACATCTCAAGACATCAGTCAGGAACTTAAAGCTTGGTCGCAAATGGGTCTTCCAAATGGACAATGACCCCAAGCATACTTCCAAAGTTGTGGCAAAACTGGCTTAAGAACAACACAGTCAAGGTATTGGAGTGGCCATCACAAAGCCCTGATCTCAATCCTATAAAACATTTGTAGGCATAACTGAAAAAGTGTGTGCAAGCAAAGAGGCCGCCAAACCTGACTCAGTCACACCAGCTCTGTCAGGAGGAATGTGCCAAAATTCACCCAACTTATTGTGGGAAGCTTGTGGAAGGCTACTCGAAATGTTTGACCCAAGTTAAACAATTTAAAGGCAATGCTACCAAATACTAATTGAGTGTATGTAAACTGCTGAC